>NC_142861.1:1517651-1820681 GCF_061612785.1 Hesperophylax consimilis | reverse complement strand
TAATGAAGCGAAAATGGTGGGAATATCCAATAAAACACGACTCGTTTTAAATAGAGCAAAAATCTCTCGAAAAATGCTTTAGTTGCATTTAAAGATACACCGTGAATTTTTTCATGCCATTTCAACATATGAAATAATAGAACAAAACGTGTTTTAAATAATGTTCGGGGATTTATTTGCGAATTTTTCTATGGAGGAAATTTCATATAATTAAGGTTTCCGCATACCAAATGTATATATATATATATATATATTCAACATTTATTTATAAATTTAAAAACTTAAGGAGTTAACGAGAAACTTGTTATAAATCGGTATAAATTGGGTATGCGGGGGTTACAAATTTAGGCGTACTGTAACGTTATTGATTGTAGACAATATTTTTTGCTGATGATTGCACCGATACATGGTATACCAATTTCATTCTTTCAATAACAACTATGTTATTTAAACATTTGAAAATGTACGTTAAATATAGTAGTTTGCTTATAAGTCTTTCCACGGTCCTTTTGAGTTGGATGTAATACTTTAATATTTAACTGACTTCATCTCTGTAAAATTGGAGTATAAAAAGAGGTTACATGCATTGTTGTGATCTCATTTGATATCTCATATTTATGTAAATTAAAGTTGCAACCCTTATAGAATTATGGAATGGAATATTAATAGTTTTTTCACAGTTCACAGGTAAAGTGTTTTGGTTGAGTCATTCTTTGTCAATGGAGGTGCATTTGTTGGTATTATCATTCCATATTCATATAACTGAATTAATTGGTAAATGGGATCTTTAGCCATAATACGAGATACACGAAACAAGTGTCTGAACTTCATCTCTCCAAGTTCGAAAGGATTTATTTGGTCTCATAAATGACGTCTTTCAATTCCTACGAGCTTCGTTAATCTGCCTCCGTTCATTTATAATAAAGAAATATAGCATAAGGAAAGATATTATTAAAAAAAATTGCTTAAATAAATAGTCACCCAAATTTAACTGACAGCCAAGGAGATTCAAGGATTTTCTTATCAATCGCTGACCGTGTTAGGGAATGTTTCTAACTGACCATAGATCACGAATTTAGTAAATATCGTATTGACAAAGGGCTTTACCGATCGTCCGTGCTAGACCTCCATGTAATTTGATTGCCGTATATTAATTAGGAACAATTATTGGCCGATAATTGTTCCTTGTGGAATCCCAGGTTTCAAAAATTCTGGTTTACTAATATTAAAAATATTTTTTCACACAATTGTGTTTTTCATTTAAATGCTTGTAAAAATCCAAAAATCACACCGCTTCTAAACAGGTACAAATATAAAGTAGGGATAAGTATAATAATATTAGAAAAGAAGAAAACCAATTACATTTTGTTTGCTTGAAATATAATTTAAAAACAGAAATAAGGCAAGAAGAGATAGTACAAAAGTCAAAATAATAAAAGGTAATAAATAAAAATCCAGTGGTTAGTCTTTCGGTTCATATAATGGAATTAATATCCATGTACATGGTGGATGGGCACATGGTGGACTGTGGGTCCAATCTTCTTGACCTGCGCCTGGAAGCCGTGGATATCATCGGATTTGTAGTCCACAATGCGCACTGAACCGTCGGGTTCCACCAGGGAGTATTGGCCTGGAAAAATAACTCATTAGAAATTACAAACAATAGTGGACCTACATCTGATCGTGTGATTAATTTGATTCGTAGTATTCTAGGAGTATTGGTCTTCAGATATATAACTAATTAGCAATAAAGGTGCAAAAGGAAACTATCGGATCCTTGTGGAACGCCGAAAGATTCAATAGAAATTTTAGAATTATTCATAATACTAGATCGAAAAGTAAAATAAGATGTAATGATATATCATAGATTGCCAGTTTAGCAGAAAAAATATTTTTTTTTATTGTTATTAAGTTTAATTTGTAGAACTCCATTTTATTTTTTTATTTTTTATATATTCAATAATATTGTTACTGGGTTTATAAAAACAGTTTATTATTTAAAAATAAACTGTTTTTATAAACCCAATAACAATATTATTGAATATATAAAAAATAAAAATAAAATAAAAAGAAAAAATAAACATCTAAAGTTAGATAACTCAGTGGTAATAAAGGTACAAAGAACACTATTGAGTAACTAAATCGGATCCTTGTGTATCGCCGAAAGATTGAACAGAATATTAAAGAAATTATAATTCTGAATCAAAAACGAATCCTTGATGAATACACAATACCAAATAGTATGTTGGAGGTTTTCAATTTAACCAAGCAAAACAAAAACCCAATGTTTAAGAACTTGGAGATATTAGATGATAAGAGGTAACAGAAGTGGATCTAATTGAACCCTTGTTAATGGCATTGTTTTAAAATATGTTTATATTTACCCTTGACTAAACCTCCATCCCTCACTTCAGACTGTGTCTTGACATCTCCTGTGTGGTGGTCCTTCACTCCATAGTCGTAAGCGTATGCTGGGTACGCCTAGAAATAATATCACAGTCATATTAGATTCTGCTGTCTTATTTTGGTCAAATTTTAGGGATTATTAGCCGGTTTCTCGTTGTTGAGGTTCGTGAATCCACTACGATTTCCATGGTGGTCAGGGCTCCTCTATTCCTCACGGTTACACACACGTACGCGAGTGATACTTGGTCACTCCAGCGCATTGGTGACCTTCCTCTGCTTTTTGCCAAACACTTTGCCAGTGACTATGAGTTTCTCCAAGTAAAATCAGTTTGTTAAGCAACGTTTCCAAAGTATCTTAAATACGCTGTAGACAGATAACCGAAAGCCTATTGTGGATGCCTAGCTCTTTCAGAATGGACACATTTGTGCGTCTAGCTACCCACAGAATCCTGAGCATTTTTCTTCAGCATCACATATGAAGGACTTCTATCTGCTTTCTTTCACACCGTACAGAAAAATGAGAAAAATCATTGCCCGTACAAGTCTCATCTCGGAGGCCTTCGTTATGCCTCTGTCATTCCATATCTTTTTCGTTTTGCTCAAGGTATCTTTTTGAGTTGATGGAATGGTTAAGTTAAAGACAAAGGGTAAATACTGAAATCAAATCTCATTATATTTGGTGCTCAGTTAAAAACGAGCCAATTTGTAAATAATTATTGACTTATCTATTAACTTACATGTTGTTCCAGATGTCCATGTCCGATTCCTTCATATCCCAGTCCACCTTCAAGACCTCCATAACCTCCCAGACCTCCAAGACCTCCGATGTGTCCCAGTCCTCCTCCGAGGCCGCCCAGACCAATACCACCGTGGCCTAGGCCCACGTGGCCAATGCCCACGTGGGTAACGTGGCTATCATCTCTGACGATATTGCTGTGAGAGATGGCAGCATGGCCACTGCACATGGCAACTACAGCCAGGCAGACAGAGATCTATTGGATGGAAAATATTAATACATGATTGCATACAAAAACAAACCAAATTATTTGAAAAATAACGTAATCCCAAGACACAAAGAACTATAAAGCTTAGACCTATAGTGCTTTTTGTGGATTTCAATTGTTTCCGTATTCAGGAGTGTTCGATGCGTTTTGGGCCTTCCCAGTATTTCAGGAAAAAATCCAAAGTAAGTAGTTCTCCCCTAAGATAATTTGTCTGGATGTCCGAGTTCGCACATTCGAAAGTGTTCTGAGACGTTTTATAACACTAGTAGTTCCGTAAACAGTAGGCCTCGCGTAATGTTGATTATTCTTACTTGACAGCTCATAACGCTCTTGTGAACCCTGGTGGATAAAAAGGTACTATCCAACAGTGTTACCATCTTGACGGGATTAACTGCTTATGGATTGACTTGTTTTGTTAGTTTTACAATAAGCAAATAGGTAGGTTTATGATGTAACTACCTACACAAGCGAACGTGAGGTGATTTCATCGCTAGAGGGCGCTTTAACACGTTGACCGTTTTGAAATAATTCAAAATTAAAATTAAAATACAATGGATTGATAACTATCATTTTGGTTATGAATAACTAGAATTAGAAGTGTATATTTTTTTTAATATTTCAAAATGTTGAAAATTTGTAAAAGAATAAGGAATACCTTTGCGAAAATCATTGTTATGATATTTGGTAACGATTACTTTGAAACAACAACTGTGCACTGAATAATGGTAAAGAAATGAAGGTATTTATATCCAATAATTGATTGCGTGTTTTCCTTTCAAATTTTACGCTCCTCGCTTATTGCTAAATATCTCCGATCAAAGTGCACCGAATGCATTCATAAACGGCACAGTTTCATCGGGTGTGGATTCTAATTGCATCCGATTGCATGTGCAACGTGCCCCTGAAAGGTTACAATACAAACTCATGCATTATAGTTATAGGTAATATATACAAGGAAGTTGGGCCACGAACTTATTAGTATTCTTTTTTGATGCATTAGTATATTTTTTATAAGGCCCCCATTTTACAAATTTGTGTATTTATTTATTTAGGCCCTTTTTCAGGGCTTTTACATATGAATTCGATCATATCCAGAAAAGTTCCCACAAAAAAACTCAACACATAAACACGCTACAAGGTTCACAGAAAACTTATTAATCCCAAAAGCAAACAAAACTATATTTCAAAAAGGACCACACTACATGGCCATTAAAGTATATAACAACCTTCCACGTAGCATCAAACAAATAACCGACATACTTAAATTTAAATCATCACTAAAAACATTTCTTTTAAACAAATGTCACTACACCTTAAATGAATACCTTACATAAATTAAATGCCTCTGTTTTTATTTTTTTTATTTACATACATTTGTTAACGATGTAATTGTTGGGTTATGTAATATAATGTGTATTTGTTGGGTTAGCTGGAAGAAATAGGATGTAACCTATAAGCTATACCCTTTGTACTCTTTTTGTGCAATAAATATTTTTTTGAATTTTGAATTTGAACTTGAGTATTAAAAAATATACATTATTTATTGTACATAACTGAATTGGTTCATTGACATAATTTTATAATTGTTTAAAGATAAATTGAAGATGTCCACTGACTTGGTATAATTGTTGCCCTCCATTAGTATTCTGGGCAAAGAGGAATACATATGGTAGTTAGTCCCAGAATTTCTGAATTTAAATTAATCCTGACTTCTAGTATTACGTTGTGGTATCCGGAAGCTTATCAATTCTAGCAATACCGGCTTATCAACTAAATCAAAATAATAATATGTAAATAAAAATACAAAATTAAATGAAATAATAAGAATTTTGATGGTCGGTTGTGTATAATATGTGTACTACGTAGTTATATTTTTACTCTTTTGGATAAATTATTTTGTAACATAGCCTTTTTTGTTCATTAATCCTTATATTTATTTTGTTTGTAAAATGTTTTTTGCTTCCATCTTTGTTTGTGTCGAGTGTCAGATTGTTGAATGCTTTTATTGCCTGGTATTTGTGATGTCTTTGTCCAAAGCTTGTGGTTATCGACGGATTATAAAACCGCACTATGTCGCCAACACCGTTCATCCATGGTGGTTATCTCCGTCACCGACAGGATAGACTGTTCTGTCTGACAGGCTGCAGGACTAACTTGCTGATGATCATGCCGAAAGGGATGTCAATCTTGCTGTTGAGAATCACTTCTGACATATGTAATAATAATAATATTTGGATAATTTGTATAGCGCCGT
This sequence comes from Hesperophylax consimilis, assembly GCF_061612785.1. Classification (NCBI taxonomy): domain Eukaryota; kingdom Metazoa; phylum Arthropoda; class Insecta; order Trichoptera; family Limnephilidae; genus Hesperophylax; species Hesperophylax consimilis. Next base: position 1,815,017 of record NC_142861.1, on the reverse strand, counting down.
TTTTGTGTAAAATCACCTTCATTTAGCAACAATGAAAGCTCTCTTACTTGTAGTGTAATTGTTATACCCACTTTTTATATTTATATAATCTGTGCATTATAAATTAACAATTTCGTAAAGTTTTAAAAATAATAAACAGAACTGAATTTAACACTACTGCAAAGAACATCAACCCCGCTTTTTTTTGCCTGCACGTCAAATATTTAATTTTTTTCGATCATTTTATATATAACTTAATTTTCCACATTATACAATAAAATTATAACCGAAAATGTGTTCGTAAATAGGAGATTTTGAACTTTAAAGCAGTTTTCATAGGCCTTATACATTATTTTTTCTGGGCTTATAAAAAGACTTATCTAAAAATTACTCGATTATTTCAAAGGCCAAGATGTATTCTACTGGCAGTATTTAATTAAAGCATCTGAAACATTTCTAAGCGACCAAATTTTCAAACCAAAAACACATGATTTTGCATTACTACGTATGGCATCGCCTTAAGATTCTAACGTTATTTCAGAGATTTGCCAGCGCAATTTCACCCGTAGGTCTGTCCAATACGCAAGGGCCGCGGGTCGTATATTTTTGTGCACGACTTCTTCACTTACGTCGTGTCGTTGAGATTCCGACTTTATTTTAGGGTATTGTCTCGTCATAAGGTTTTAGATGTAATGTTGGTTGTGTAGAAATATCCGACTTAAATGCTCACATCGTTAAATATCTGCAAATTATTCACACGTAGCTTAGTGATGTAACCATAGACTTCTAAATCGATAGACTTGCCCTAACATGAAAGCTGGGTATCATTTCGATGAAGTGAAGGCAAACCACGTGACCATATTCTTGGCACCAGGAGGGTTCGAGAATTATTTGAACAAAACATCACACACGGAGAAAAATGAGTACTGATGATTTAATGAAAAATCTTTTCAAATTATTGGTGATCCTGTTAAAACCCGGACTGCAGCCGCTTCCTCATAAAGTGTAAATTCGTTATAATTTCGGAACACGTCTTCATCCACGTGCGTTTGTTTTAGCTATATATTATGAAGGAAAGAAAAGGATTTTTATGAATACATCGTGACAAAACATTGGAGTTTATCAGGATACCTATCAATTCACTCGTCAATGGCCAACAATCTCATTTTTAACAGGAATACGAATAATTTGAAGTGATTTTTAATAAATGAGCAATATTTCTTATAATGAAGTTTTCTCCGTGCATCAGTTTATTGTTTATTGTTTATTGCGATATTTTAAGTAGTTAGGTACATAGTTATCTATGTCCTAATACAATCCTTATATCATATACATATAATTATAGTAACACATTTAAAATGAATCAATCACATATTTTCGTAATTTAATTTTAAATGTTTTTATGTTTTCTTCTGATTTTATTTCTTCTGGTAGCTCTCCAAATATCTTCAACGCTCCGTACATCAATGACTTTTGACTCTGTGTTTTTTTCCTGAAGGGGAGTCTCAATTCATTTCTTTTCCTCGTCTCATGTGTGTGTTTGTTCTGTAGTTTATCATTTTTTCTTAGGAATTCACTAGACGTATGGCCATTGATTATCTTGTAGATTAAAAATATGGTATTAAAGTAAATGATTTGTTTAAATGACAAGATATTTAACTCCTTCAACATGTTCCTATTTTACTTCAATATGGTTCTCATTGCTCTATTTTTTAGAATTGTCATTTGTTTCATTAAACCGTCGTTGGATAAGAATAGAATGCTGCTGCAGTAATTTATGTGTGGTACAATAATTGCGTTGTAGTGGTGCATGCTGTGCAGTGCTGCATTGGCCACCGAAGAACATAGAAATAAGCGCAGAAAAGTAAAAGGTTTGCAAAGTAAGGCAAAGGTTTGCAGCGCTTTTCATCGTAGGACTTTTCTGAATGTTCGTTCTTAAACGAATTGTTCTCCTTTCTCTGATTGGCCAGTCTATTAATTTGAAAGTCTATGTGTGCAACACTATTTCAGAATGAACAGCAAAGCTACAAATTTTCACGGTTTACAATTCATACTTCAGTGAGACTATGGCATCCCCGATTGAGGAATTCTGTGAGGCTGACGGTAGTGGGAAAGAGAAGGAGCTGGGAAAGAGGAAGGTGGGAAAGTACCGGGCTATTCAGATCTGGTCGCCAAACACGGTTAAAGCCATTTGAAGCAACGTTTCAATTCTGAATGGTGGTCTTACACCAGGGCGATACTGAGAGTATTTCCCTTTTTTTTTAAATTAATAAAAAGTTAAAATTATGGTAACAATCTATTTTCCGTTATTTGTTTGATAGTCATCATGTGGACGGAATAAAATAATAAAAATATTATTATCGTGATATCTTATTGAACGCGGATATTAAGTTTTAATGGATTAATAGAAAAAACACAATAATTTTAATACTTATCAATACATTTATTTGATAGACAACTTAATAAATTATTACCACAAAATAAATAGGAATCATAAACATTTTTTATTATTAATACGGATACGATCCGCCATAGCTCCCTTGAGTAAGCAGGCGATATACCTATCAAAAATGTGTGCTATTCCAAATATTCTCATTATTCCCTTAACTGTCTAGTTTCAGTTCCTTTAACAATGTTGACATGGGGTGTAAAACCATGTCTTAACAAGCTAAATGGTTTTTTTCAGTCATCGATAAGAAACTTAGAATGTTAGATATCAATATTGGTAAGGATCGTCGTGAATGGTAGGTCCAATCTTCTTAACTTCAGCCTGGAAGCCATGGACATCATCAGCTATGTAGTTAACAACGCGGATCGATCCATCGGGTTCCACCAGCGAGTATTGTCCTGGAAGAACAACAAGAAACCAATCAATATTTTAGTAAATAGTGTAGGACCTAGTGGACGTCCTTGAGGTAGGCTCCAAAACACAATACCCGATTTTTTTTTATTTTTATTATTTAGACATTTTATTACAAGTGATAAGGAAGAAAGTGTGTGGAGATATGAAAAGAAAATATTTAAATAAAAAATTACATGCTCACCAATTGTAATTGATATTAATAAAAGTTGAATGAAAAATTAAGTGCGAGTAAATATATTTTAATAAATTGGTTTTACATATACGAAGAAAAATTAAAAAATCAATCCCTTAAAAGAGGATAGAACCTTCCTTTGCAGGGACTGGTGTCATCCACGCTACCGACCTTGCCAGACGCTGATCGTGTAGGAACAACATTTATCTATGTACACTTTCAGAGAAAAGATGTAAGTCCGCGTCTGTTTACGTGATTGATACCAAAAGCTGATACAATACATTGTCATCAATAACGAGTCTATTTGCGGAGTTTCAGCTCGATCTAATATCGGGAAGTTGGTTAATTTCTGCCTCCAAGCTTTGTATTCGTTCATTATTGAAAACAAAATTTATATTAAATAAATGTACTCAAAAATGTTGTAATGTTTCCTAGTGTGTATTCTTACGATAAGAATATATTTTAAAGTGCGTTTTATGAAACGGCGGGGACAAATCTATTAAATAAATATTTAGTTAAATAATAACTATCTAAATTTAAATAGAACATAAAACCTAAAACCAATTCTCGGGATATTTAACCAACTTACATTAGTAGCGTTATAAAATAAATATGGGAGTAATACAATGTCTTTTAAATTGTTATTTGTTTTATAGTACCTTTAATAACATCTCCATCTCTGACTTCTTGTTGGGACTTGATGTCGCCAGTGTGAGGGTCGGTCACTCCATAGTTGAAGGCATATCTAGGGTAATCCTATAATAAAATTCAATTAATAATAATGTATTTGTAACATTGGAATAACCCAACGAATCTAAAAATAATATAACTTCTTCAATAACTGACCTAGGATCAGGACAATAAACAAACAAGCAAAAAATTAAATGGTTTTAACCGACCATGAAGCTGCAGATATAAGAAATGGTGCACAAAAAATGATCAAAATAAGTGACCCGAATTGAAGGCTGAACTTATACGTTGTTAAGTTCTGTTGTAGTTAAATTATACTACGCGTTCTATTCAATTCTACTAGACGAGAACTTCAAACTCGAGATTCTCATGGACACTGACAAATTGGACGGTAGGCAAAGCAGAAGTGATTAAATATCGTAGGTGTCAAAATTGGGGGAGAAGTCACGATCGGAACCACCGACCAAAACTACTGTGTCCATAGAAATTACTTTCACCTTAGACATTCACAAGGCAAAACATTAAAAAATCATGTGTGTTTTTGGTTTGAAAATTTGATCGTTTAGATATTTCATAAATGTTTTAATTAAATACTGCAAGTAAAACACATCTTAACCTTTAAAACGGCGGAGTATTTCTTTGATAAATCGTTTTATAAGCCCAGTAAAAAATAAAGTATCAGTCCTATAAAAACCGATTTAAAGTTTAAAAATATCCTACTTACGAACTCCTTTTTGGTTATGCTTTTATTATATAATGTGGAAAATTGAGTTCTTATGAAAATTATCGTAAAACATTGTATTTGTGCCTGAACTTTGCAAAATAAAATAAAATACGCGATGTTTTTTCTTGCATTAATCAAAGCCATAAGTATCTAGTGTTATTAAATGTTACACAATTTGGTACTTCCCCTTAAGAGGAAGCTACAAACCAAAAATGTGTATATTCTGGATATACCTTATATTGTAGGTAATAGGCATTAAAATTGCTTAACAAAAAGAGTCTAGAAACGTTCGATTTCAAGCAAAAAACTTGTTTTTATTTATTTTGAAAATAATTTTATAAGAAAGCAAAAAAATATATCAAATGAAACTGTCACAGTTAATCTTAGCTATAGTACTGATTTTTTTTAAGTTGATTTCTTTACGCGTTCATACATTTCTATTGAAAAAATATTTTGTTTAGTAGTTTACATTTATATTTTTTATTGAGTAATTTATTTTTTTAATTTGTATTATACTCAAGCGAAAGGATAGGAAAACCTTTAATTTATCTAAAGCATATTTTTTGGTATTCATAATGTTCACCAATTCGTTATAACAATTAATCAAAATAGTGATTTAGCAAAGCTTCGCCTTAAGAGTAATAAACAAGCCAAACAGATATTTTTATATTTTCTTAATGTGCTTTATATCACCACAAATATAGGAAATAGGCATGAAAATCACTTGGAACACGGACTCTGGAAATAGTCGATTTCATCGCTTAAGTTGTTTTCATTTATTTTGTGAATAATTTTATAAGAAAGAAAAGAAGTTAATAGGCAAAAATGTCACAAATCTTTTTTCTGGGCTTATAAAAAGACTTATAATTAATTCTGGATTTTTACAGATGATCTCACGCACACGAGAACAATCCCGTTATAAAAAGTCAGTTTATACACAATATGTACATACAATTACAAACATCCACTCAGACATAGAATACATTCATTTGCATACATCCAAATAAAAAAATACAAAATCAATGGCTTAGAGTTGGATCTCCAATTTTGGTCAAAAATGGGTCAAGTATTGAAATGTATCTAAGATAGCCTATAATATTATGGTTTCAAATATTGCATCTCTTAAACCTAACGTCCCAAAGATTTAAAAATATGTTGTGAATCCTACAAGCGTTGTGTTTATGGTCACAGATATTATATCTCTTTTATTTATATTTAACTTTATGCTAAACGAAAGTCCTTGCTAAAATGTTATATTTGCGTAAGATTACACAGATACTGTAATATGTAACTAAATACTTGTTTTTATATCACAAAATCTAATGTTTTCAGTTTTGCAAAACTTCAAACTCAGTTATATATATTTTAGCTCTAAGTCATTGAAGTTAGTATTACTATTGAGGTGTTTCGGATTGAAAAAATGATGGAGCTTATGAACTGCCATATTCAGTATTTCCCCTCCAAGTTGTTGGATAATGTTAGCCAACCTCCAATAGGAGATGACACAAAAACTATGAATAATTTTGTCAACTTTTTATAATGCCATTTTAGTTCAAAATCAATTCAAGAGAGGTTTAAATAGCATCTCACCTTCGAAACTTCGGTGACTGTTACGAATGCAGTTCCGCTAAGTAGTTCCGGGCTGCTGTCTGAAGGATGAATTATCGTAGCGTGAGCCAACCTCAAATAGCAGAGGGCGCGAAATGACAAAAATTATATTGACATTTAGAAAAAAACAACTCACTTACATCGGTTACTAGCTTGGATGGTAAATGCGTCTGGTTTCCACCCAGGGATCTTAGGTACAATCCCATGCTAGGTAAATTACTCATCGTTGCACAAGCAACGTGTTCGGCTTATAGAGATGGAAATAGAAAGCAATACAAATATTGTTAGGTTATTCGTAACCCGATTGATCATCGTAAAACTCCTTCTATCTCCTTTTCTATTACGGTCATACATATTATAGACCATATATAATATAAACTGTTTAAAAAAAGGAACACCAAACTATCTATTTTCATTTAGAAGTTTACCATGAACGCTCCCGTATAAATTTAAATAATTCTGTAAAACATAAAACCGCCGAACAAGATTTAACTTTTTTTTTCTATGTAAAACGACAAAAAATTGAAGTTTCAGTAACCTTTAAGATACGTTTGTCTAAAAAAACGTATGTTTTTAATTTCGTATTAAGTGGTTATACGTACAAGAAATAATCCATCGGTAAACGATTTTTAAAACTTTAGTTATATTTTAGTTTTAAATTTTTAAAAATATATGTAAAGGAATTAATCCGTTTCTGATTTTAAAATCTAAATGATACTTTCATCTGCTTTCAAAAACTGTATTCCGTTCTGTTTGAAATTAAATGTCAATCGGGTATATTTGGTGAAATGATATTTTTTCCTCAAGATCCGAGGCGAAATAAAATAATATAACTTACATATTGTGCTGCCGCATGGTCGCCATAACTCTCGTATTCGTATTCATCGTCATCATCATCATCTTCGTCATCCTCATCATCATCGTCATCATCGTCATCATCGTCATCATCGTCATCATCTTCGTCATCCTGTCCTATTCCCCCGTATCCCCCAGCATATCCAAGTCCCAAGCCCGCTCCAGCGTAACCCGCTTCCAATCCAGCTCCAGCGTACGCCAAACCCAGTGCAGCATCAGGGTATATGATCGCGGCATTCTCGGCTGCGTGGTATCCCGCTCCGTCGTACTCCGTTCCGGCGTATGGATCACCGTAGGTTAAAACCTTGTACGTTGGTGATTCATATCCGTACCCTTGGTTCTGGTAGCCGTACCCATTGGGGTGGGTTATAAGGTTGCTTTGGGATATGACGGGGTGCGCGGAACAAACTGCGATGAAGGTGAGACACAGGAAAATCTTGGAAAAATACAAATAATGAGGTTAGTGTCTGAGTTTTAGCGGGTTTCCACCCAGGCATCGTAGAATCAATTCCCCTGCTAGATAAGTCCTCCATCATTGCACAATCAGCATCTTCCGCTTATATTGATGGTAGTAGGAGGTATTCGTAGTCAAATGATATTAATCTCAAATATAAACTAATTAAAGGTGTAGAAATTACAACTTAAGTTAGTTAAATATGCAGTAACTCCCCACAGGAGGCCTTAGGGAAACTTATTTACCTAAGAGCCTTTGTAAATCTTTGGGCACGCTGTGTGGGGGGTTTTTAGAAGAGAGGAGGGAGAAAACACAGAAGCCGGCAAATCGTTTCACAGAGGAGCTGTTGAACTCAAGCTCGATCGTAGAAACGACCCGTTCTCATTCGCAAATGTAAAAAAAACTGGGCGTGCGCGTCTATCGTGTTTCGTAACTATGCACCGGTGCTGGAGGAATCAATGGCGATAGTTCCTCGGAGCAACTTCCATTAAAATACCAAAAATGAAATGTCAAAGGTTTTTTCTCCAGACCAGATGTGACTTCCAAATTCAACAGTGGAGCACACTTGCAAATTTTACAAATTAAATTCTTTCACTTTAAAAAATAATTAAAAAGTCAAAGTATAGGAACATACCTTAACGAACGCCATTTCTTAAATTAGTGGGAGCTGATGTGTCGCAACACTGTTGATCTTAAACTGATAACACAGTTGACAAATGCATCACTTTTATACAAAACCAATTACTATTGATTTCATTGATATATTTATCGATTAAACTAGAAATCGTTGATCTGCCTAGGCACTAAGGTTATCTCGCATTCCCAGTTGAGAAATAGTCTCAATGATTCAGCTCTGTGTAGTTCCTGGCCAACGAAGCGAAAGAAATTTCAAGATCAAGCTTCCGAAGGTTTTTCGGTTATGACCGGTTGTCAGTTCCGGTTGAAGAGATATCTTTGATCTGAGGATATTGCTTGCAGTTTTCAACATTCATTATCACTTGTGTTTGCCAGAGAACTGCTTATCTGTAAACAGTATAATAGATGTTTTGTTTTACAGATTTCACGGGTATTTAGGCACAGCAGTGTAAAGTTTTAATAAGTAGGATGCATTCACTAATGTTTGGAAGCCAAAATAAGACAACAAATTTAATGTATTTGTATTTAATTGTGGTTAATTAATGTAATTAATCTGTGGTTGGGATTCGTAGATTTGAATGTAACACAGCTAGCATTAGCTAATATTTTTAGGTTTCCACGTATATAAAATATGTAATGCTTGATAATACATCAGAAAATTATTTGAAATTTTTTGATATTTAAATTTTTGTTTTTTTAGGAATTATTCCATGTTAATTTGGATTAAAATTGGATGTCACAGGGTATTTTTTAAATAGTAAGGTAAAATAAACATAACACAAAAGTAATACAAACAACTGTTTCATGTCAAAAACGCACATTTACAATGTAGTGATAATCTCTAAGGTTAAAAAAAATAACAGTTTAACTAAAATTCACTCAGAAATAAAGAAATAATCTAGGATAATAAATCTTTTAAAATTCGCCTTACTAGTCGAAAACATGTCCGTCACTACCAGTGTTAATTTGAATGAACGTTGAAATTCATTTACAATATTCTGGCAAATGACTGTGAACAGTGAATTGAACTGATGTTATATGATAGAACACATCTTAATGCGTTAAAATATTTGTAATTCGAGTAGAAAATATTGATATGTCACCTTAAATTAAGTAATCAATGACGGCAGAAATTCGATGAAACTCGCAATCAGCAGATGTCAAAATATTTATCGTTTTTGTGGCGGAAATAAGGATTTCAACCGAGCGGAAAAAATAGAAGCTACAGAAAAAACTACGAGCTATAAGGAAACAAAAACATGGCTTTTCTAAATCGCTACCGTTACGGTAAAAAAAATCATAAAGTTCATGTTAATTTGAATTAACAATGGGGATGAAAGGGTTAACAAGAATATTTGTGGGAGATCGCATGCACTTTTTTATGCTCCGAAAGCGAAAACTTCATTTACCATCGACATTTTTGACGCCACTTAGACAGCAACTATCTTTTTATGTCTCTCACCAAATACTTAAACTGCCCCTCCGTGACCTTTAACACTGACGTGTACCTTAAATTTGTAATCTTGACACAATCAACTTTTTGTTTTTTGAACATTTGAAAGTTCCCCGTTGTACGCTGATTCTAGATCCATTTCAGCTTTGGAACAAATTATGATCTACAGAAAAGCCCAACTGTAAAGTTGTTATGCTTGTCAGCTGATCACAATTTGTTCAAAGGTTAAAACAGACTTAGAATTGAACCGTAAAATTGGGTAACTGATTAATTTTGAAACTAAATAACTTTATTGCACTTGTTTGAACTTTCGAAATATATCTTGTATAAAAATGGTAAACAGTTTGGGCATCAAATTAAAAAAAAAACTTCAAGCATGGATCTCGGCCACCTTTCGGAATGAGGCGACTTTAATACGCCATTTTATGTTTATCAAAACGATTCGCCAATCTCAAAAATATATTGTAAAATTCGAGTTCGAGTCCGAGTTACATATTTTGCATAACGATATACACTGATACAAGAAACTACAGGGTTTTCCAATAAGAGGTGTTATTTTGATATTCAATCGTAAAAGATCAATGGTTTCGTTGCTTGTGTGGTACGTAGCGCCGTCTTGTTAAAATCAAACGTTGTCCAGATCAATACCATCTAATTCCAGCCATAAAAAATCATTAATCATCTATCGATAGCGCAATCCATTCACCGTAACTGTTGCTCCAGCCTTATTTTCTAAAAAGTAAGGTCCAATGACTCCGCCGGACCATAAACCGCACCAAACAGTCACACGTTGAGGATAGAAAAGCTTTTCAACAATAACTCTTGGGTTTTCCGAGCCCCAGATGCGACAATTTTGCTTATTGACGAAGCCACCGAGGTGGAAATGAGCCTCATCACTCAAGATGATTTGCATTTGATTCACTCAAATGAATTTTAATAATTTCAATGCATTTTTGAAGCGTGTATTGTTCCATTTTTATCAATGGCGTAAATTCTTCTTGTCAAATGTCAAAAAATAACAGCTTCAAAAGTAAAATCTACCGATATAGCGGGCTATTCAAAATAACACATCTTATTGGAAAACCCTGTATTATAATGTTTGAGCACTTTATAAAATGTAGGTGTTTTCATTTCTCTCTTAAATTATAAAAAACAGCTTAACAATTAAACATGATAATAATGCTTGAATATAAATAGAAACCAAATATTGTGACATTTGGTTTCGAAACCTTCTATTTTGAGTATTTTTTCAACATTAGTTCCACAAAGTAGGCCCTGAGGAAAGATAAAGATAGATTTATAAAGAAGAGCATATAAAGGAAAAGTAAATTTAAACACGTTTCCATGGCAGCGAACAACACAATGACAGCCTTAGGTTCTGACGTACCACAGGCAGTCTAGACGAGAGACAGTGAGCAGTGGAACGAGAAGGTGGTCCTACGAATCCTTCAAATCGTCCCCGGCAGCACAGTGGCCAGACGTGACCCTATGAAGACAGTGGGACGGTGGATAAGAGATTTCTGAAGAACCCTGGGAACTAATTTCCGGCAGCGATATCATCCCAAAAACAACGGTCAAACTTTTCCGTGTCAATTTAGATTCAGACTTTTCGTTTAAAGTCAAATAAGTTGGACTGTAGGCACCGGGTTTTTTTACCTAAGATAACTCAAGTCTGTCCGAAATAACATTCCTACAGAAGCAACAAAACTACTTCATCATCAACTCTTACGTCTCGATTACTGCAACTGCATTTATCAGCTTTCCAAAATATTAAATTGACAAACTTCAATTAGTGTTTAATGATTGAAGCACGGCTCATAAACGGGGATTTCTAAATATTCGCACATTTCAGAAAACCTTAGTAACCTTCACTGGCTCAAGAACTCCCGAAATAATCCAGTACAAACTATGCTGGATGGTGCTTAAAACCATCAAGGAAATGGCTCTACCATAGATCTCTGAACTATGCGTCCCGGAAAACACTGGTCTGAGGCAGTCAACGCTTAGATCAGCAACATCCTCAGCTGTAGGCAGACTGATGTGACCAAATCGCAAGCCAAATACGGACTTTCGGAGTATCTGGGCCGAAGGCTTGCAATAAACTCCCTCCGTAACTAAGATCCTTCAAGTCCAACATAATTCAGGTCTAAACTAAAAAAACTTACCTTTTTAAGCTGTCACACCCATTAAATATACCATTCCTAAGAGAAAGTCCAATTAAATCCAATTTTACAATTATGTCCTAAATCCTGTATCTAAATTTCGCTAATAAACCATTAGTTAATGTTAATTAAGTGTTAATCTTAAGTGACCTACCAGGTAAGTATGGTATTATATATTATCTCCATATCGTTAGTGATAACATAGATCATTGTAGAAGTATATTATATGTTTGTACAGCGCCCTTGATGTGATTTTGCACAAAAACGGCGCTATACAAATCATCCAAATATTATTATTAATTAACTCACACCAGCCGACACGACCACAAGAGAACTGTGGTACAAAAATAATTGAATAGTTCGTTCCAGACTCTGTGCCTAGCTAGAAAATAAATAATGAAGCATCCAACCCGGAAAAATTAAGTATTAGCTCCGCACAGTGACTAACCTCACCCCAAGTACTCGGGTACCCCTGCTAAGTAACCAAATGTATCGAACCACTTGGAATGCAGAGGAGTTGATTTTAGAATAAATGTTTCCCGGGGTGCAGGTATCCATACCCGCATTCCAAATTTCTGATATCCTTATGAATTTATGATCAAAGTCGCCTCTCCGATTGAAAAGTCTGCCCATATTATGACCTTTCAAATGACAAGCAAACAAAATAAGGCTACGATGCCATTTGATGACAGTGTTATTTCATTTGAATTTCTGTGAAACACCCCAACCTAAGATTTCAAATTCATTTTTGAATTTTCTCCTTCTTCTGGTGTCATCTCTTATTGAAGGCTGTCTAGCATCAGAGCAATCACCTGCAGACTGCAGCCCAAAACACCTTCGAGGAACTGCACTTGAGTTACGTAGATGTCAACCCATGAAGTGTGACGTTAAGACGAGACAATACCCTAAAATAAAGTCAGAATCAGACATAAGTGAAGCAGCCGTAAAAAAAATTATGGTGTATTGGACAGACCTGTGGTTGAATTTGCCATATCAAATCTCTAAAATAGATTGGGAATCTTCACGACATAAGTGATGAAGTCGTATAAAAACAATATTCGGCACGCGCCCGGCGTAATGGAAGGACGTACGGTCGACTTTGCCCTAGCAAGCCTAGAAAATCGATCTTTCCGTGGGGTGTATTTTAATTATTTCTGATGAACGTATTACTAAAATCCCAAATGTTTCTAGAAGGATCCCTCAAGAAATTACTAATTCAAAGTCTATAAAATAAAATCTGTTTCCTCTCTTTAATAATTTTAAATATAAATACCTTACATCCGTAGGGATTCTTCTAGAAACATTGGAGATTTTAATAATACGTTCTGCGTAATAATTAAAATGTGAACTTCAAGCGAACCCCCGTTATTAGAGTCTTGTCACCTTATTCTCTGCTACATTTTCCGTGAACGTTCTCCCGAAATATCACAGGGTATTGTAATAATTGTTGTATCGGACAGCAGGAATTTACGTTACCTAAAATTGAAAAAAATTAAGAACATCGTTTATCTGTTCTTATATATTTCTAACATGACTCAATATTTTATAAGGTTTTATCACTATACACGTGTCTTGTAGCTTTTACAAGGTAAAATTATTCGCACGGAAAAACCACGAGAGTTAAGTGATTAATGTTCGGCCTTACAGGCCCTATAACAATAATGTTTTAAGGTAAGAATATTTGACCCCATCACGTGTAGACACTGTACACATTTTGTTCAGTAAAAGGGAAGCAATTAGCCCAGTCAGTCAATAATTACTGTCCGATTCTTTAGAAGTCTGTGTTGCATTTGCAAAGTCTTACCACATTATCTGCCTGGTGTATTGACAATGAAATGGAATTGAATATAGCTAAGTGCAAAGTTATAAATTTCACCAAGAACACCAACAAAACTCTATACTCATATAGCATATGTGGTCACAATCTGGAAACAGTTGAATCGATCAAAGATTTAGGAATTATATTCGACAACAAACTAACGTTCAACTAACACATAGAATACATTATAAATAAATCAAATAAAGTACTAGGTTTTATTGTAAGATCAACTAAACTGTTCAAGAACTCTAACAGCCTAATAATTCTATTCAATTCGTTAATCCGTAGTGTTCTTGAGTACGGGTCAATAGTATGGAATCCACATTACATTACACAAGTATCCAGACTTGAATCTGTCCAAAGAAAATTTACACGGATTTTGTCTTATCGATCAGGTGTCTACCATCTTCTAAATGGAAATGAACAAAGACTTACATATTTCAAACTAGAGAGTTTAGTTAAAAGACGAAATATAAATGACCTCTTAATGCTTTACAAAACTGTGAAAAATCGTGTAAATAGTAACTTAGTCAATCAAATCAATTTTTACGCCAGGCCCAAATATACTAGAAATATGAACATATTTTGGACCGAAATTTTTGCCAATAACACTGGATATTTTAATCGTATGTCTAGAATGTCTCGATCATAATATGATTATATTATAATGATCTTGCTAAAACACACACTGTCATAGATATTTTTGCAAATAATATAACTTGTTTTAAGAAATATCTCCACGATTTCTGTACATAGAATAATAGTTCTGAAAAAAAGAACAATAAATAAATAAAAAAAATGTTTAGTGGTTTAGAATTTTTTTTAATATATACTCTTTAAATTTTTCTACGTATTATGTGCTTCAACCTTTATAATTAAGTTTTAAGTTTTGTATATAAATACTGTCATTGTTTTATATGTTTGCTTATGTGAATGTGCAAATGTGATTGCTGCAGACACAGACACATTTGTCTAGGGATATTTATAATTGTATTTTTATTTATTTTGTAATCCATAATTAATTTATTTATTAATATCTTGTTTGTGTCTCGAATAAAATAAAATTAAAATAAAATAAATAAAATAGGTACTCTCTAGAGCAGCGGTTATTTACGGTCAATGTCACTGGCTTTAGTGTCTAGTAGCTACAATTGTATTTGTTGCACAAATTGAAAACAGGAGATTTTGATGGCACTCCTTGCCACCCATTACGAATCCTTCATTGTTACTTCGTTTTTAATAACTCTACCTTTCCCAAATATTATTTTAAAACCAATATTTTCAGAAGTAGAGGGAGTTTGGATATTTTATTTGGCCAGTAATGGGTCGATAACAGATCGAGAAATATCGGTGTGTATTTTATTCTTCAAAGGGGGGAAAGAATCAAAACAGATGGGTAATGTTGCGGTATATTTTACCATTGCGTTTATTCAGAAATAACCTTTTTTAAATGCGTTATTATAGCATGCATTAGTTGTTAGAATAAAATAAGAAATAAACGAAAGTGAAGAACGAAGAACCAAAAATATACAAAGTTACAACATAAAATATAATAATAATTGTAGATATAAATAGATACATATATACATTAGAAAACTTTTTAAAAAAGACAAAAGTATAAAACGGTATAAACTGAATCATAATAATGAGATAAATAAGTAAAGTTAGTTAGATCAACAAAATACATAAAAAAATATTTATAGAAGATGAGATAAAAACATATAAAATATTTACAAATATGTACAAAGCCAGGTCACATTATTACATTCGATTTGTTCGTTTTTATAAATAAAGCCTTAATAAGAATATTTCTTTGTTTAGTAATGTTTGTAGTGGGGAGAGGAGTGAACTGTTGGTCCGGTCTTTTTGACCTGAGCATTAAAGCCATGGACATCGTCGGCCTGGTAGTCTACCACGCGTACCGATCCGTCGGCTTCCACCAACGAGTATTGTCCTGGAAGAATGAGACACAATGTTAGATGGGTCCTTGAAAAACAAGCATTATTTAGGAGAGGTCTTGAATCGGTATCTTGCGGTATTCCTGAGATAAGATTGAAATATCGGGATTAATTTTGGTTTATTGGTCTGAGAAAGGGAGAAAATGATATTTAGTATTAATCAATAAATAAAAAAATAAAAAAATTATTGCGTCTGATTCTTGTTGTACATCGGACTTTTGTTGTTAGGAAGTTTTGTTTATTAAATTAAAATACAATTAGAACATAACCCGAGTGGAGTGCTTGGGGTAATACATCAAAACACCATCGTTTGAAAATTATTGATCTGCTTGGCCCTGATAAAATATCTGTGTTGGAAATAGATTATGTTGAAGGATATTCTTCAGAAACCCCGTAAAGCATCAACAAACGTTTACCTTAATTAAATGGATGTAGGTGGTGTTCACAAGACTTTTAGTAAAGTGGGTCAAAGGATTTTTTATAAATATAATAAGATTTGCGGTGTATGAAGATTAAAGTAAGAACAATGACACGAAATAATGGCTTTCATTGAGAGTAAGAAAGAAATCATTGAATTGCATTAATGGTGTATAATATATAGTGGCATTAAAAACGTTATTTTTTAGAGTATTTTCGTTTCCCAGCATAAATGGAGAATCGCTGCATATCACTAATATAAGTGGAGAGACATATTTATTTTAATTGAGAAATTCCAGGAGTTCACAACTTTTTAGAATAATTATGGTACCTTTAACAACTCCTCCATCTCTGACTTCGTGTTGCGACTTGATGTCTCCTGTGTTGGGGTCGTTTACTCCGTAGTTGTAAGAGTATCCAGGGGAAGAATGCTAAAACAGCAATAAATAGTTATGTTTTAGTCAAATAATAGTCAAAATCATCAAAATGTTACAACATTTCAAATATTGTCGAGTTACTCTCAGAAATCATCAAGTGACATTTTTTTATCAAACTTTAGTTTAAAGTCTCATATTTCGTAATGCTGTATCCAGTAAATAAGTCATTGTATCTAATAAGACGTTGTTTACAGCTAAATTGAGCACTGTTATAGTCACCAAGTCCACATTCTAACAAATTACTTTTACAAATAAATCATGAGGCAGCTCTGGTGATTTTTTGATATCTACATAATAATATTATAAAGAAAATAATACCAATTGTTAATACAAAATAACTAAACAGAAATCCACAAAAATTACCCATAAAAAATAACTTAAACATTTTGGTGATTTCTTATTGGACAAAAAATAATACCATTCGTTGTTACATGAAGTTTGCTAAAAGTTTTTATTATGTTTCATGTCAATATGAAAAAACTAAATCTTACATACCAGCATTAAAACAATACTAATTGATGAATAAAAGAGCATCTCAAAATACGTTTTGTTATTATTTTAGCTTAGATATAACAGATTGAAGGTAGCTAAAACCTTAAAGTCAATTATCTTGGAATCAACATTTTGTCAATACTCAATGAATTCTGTCTATAAACGAAGAATACTAGTTTATTTAAAATATTATGTGTCCTTGTCGAAAAATAAGACCTTCGTTAGTAAAATGAACGAGAAAATGTATATTTACATGATGTCCTCCATAGCTTCCGTGGTTACCGTATCCGTTTCCTAGAACTCCATAAGACAATGAATGTCCCTGGCCGCCATATCCCAGATTGGAGTATCCCAGAGTGTTGTATCCAAGATTGGAATGTCCCAGCTTGTTATATCCAGGAATGGAATGCACCACATTGTTGCTGTATCCAGATTGTCCCAGACTGCCGTGTCCGTATCCCAGATTGGAATATCCTAACCCTGCGTATCCCAGGTTACTGCTGTAACCCAATCCATGATTTAATCCGCCATATCCCAAGGTGTTATAGTCTCCGCTGTATCCGTGGTCAGCATATCCACCATATCCTTGGCTGGAATAACCCAAACCACCGTATCCCAGACTGTCATGTCCATAGGCGCCTAATCCCAAGCCGTTGTATCCTAAATCATGACTATTGACTGGAGCGTACGCCACATGGCTAAATGGTTTGATGGAAACGGGACTGTGGATAAGGGAATTGTATCCATGGTTTGCACCATATCCGTAGGCTGAGCCGTAAGTAGATGACTTGCCGAAACTTTGAACTAAGTTGCTATGAGATGTGGCTGGATTTCCACTGGTTAATGCCGCTAAAGCAGTCACGCAGAGGGCGACCTAAACAAGGGGATAAAACATATTAGTTCATATAATAAATTAAAGCATTATTATAATACGAATGGACACTCATTGAGGGAGCCGTAGGACTATTGATTAACAGGACACTGCCACCTCACGAGACCATGCACCTGTAGGGAGTGGAAAGTTCTAATAGCTGAAAGAAATGTGAAGAGGGAAGATGGCTCAGATATCTGGAGAGTTGAATATCGGATCGTGGAACCAGAAGATATGACCAAACAATGATTACCCTGCTGAATTTTATGTGGTGAACAGACCTGACTACTCGGTACTACAGGCGAGTCCGTATCGACAAATATTAAAATCTTTTTTATGTGACACCTCACAAGAGCCTCCCTGTCTGTACAGTGTAAAGGCAGGGTAACTATGTCGCCACCGGTTGGGTAGCATTGTGAGGCGGCTTAAGGTAGGCGCTATGGGAAGGAATGTATTAGTGTGGGTCTCGAAGAGGCCCGGATTATATGAGGGAAGAAAAACATATGCCGGTAGCTCGTTCTGCATACGAGCCGTCTTACACGTCGAAGAAACATCAACTGTGAACGGATGTTCCACTCGTGTAAGTCTAGTTTCACGCACGTGCACCAGTGCAACGGGGATCAATGCTGGTAGCTCCTCAGAGCAAGCTCCATTAGAATACCTGCAGAAAAGACTCAGCATGCTCACATTGCGTCTTCGCAATAGAGATGGCAATCGGTCTGTTAACAATGGATTGTCAATCAGACGGACCGTCCTCCTTTGCACATAATCTAGTAGGTTTATCAAGTATCGTGGGACTCCAGCCTAGAGGTGGCTTCCAAATTCAATTGTTGGACGTGCTTGGGATTTGTATAGGGTTAGCAGCTAAAATAGCTAAATGAAGAAATGTGCGAATAAAACTTCACACAGAGAGTGTGAGATTTGTACCCTCTCAACTAAACGTCACAAATAAAAATTTGTCGAAATGAGATAATGGGTCTTTTGAAACTTGTTAAACTGTCATAGTGAGTTATTTAAATAATTCTTATCACTAGATAACAGATAATTCATACAAGAACCAAATATACATAATTTCTTACATACTGAACTCAGTTAATGCAGGATGTTAAGAGATATATCTGACGTACTTTAACCTGTGATTCCTTACATTACTCTTACATGTCTACTAAAAATGCGAAAAAATTCCTCTCCGGAGACTTTTGTTTTTTAAAATATTATATCACAAGTCCAATCCAACCCCAACTCTCCCACCCGACTCTAACTATTCAATACCCACTGATTTTTTTATATTTTGTCGATTTTTTTATTCATATAACCTCAGGAATCAGTGGTTAAAGCAGGTCAGATAGTCTGTTAACACCCTGGTGTATGTTGATCTCGTTTACATAACATAACAGCATTCAATGAACACTTGATTATAACGCTAAAATTGACACCACAGCTTTGAAATCAAATATTAAAAATTGTATCTTGTATAGAAGAGCTTTTATCGCCACATATGTTCTGAATAATTTGCTCGTACAGGCTGGTCAAGCGGCCGAAATATCGGAATATCCCTGTGGCTAAAACAACATTTGGCCAAAGAAATGTTAAATACTTTACAACAAAGCTGTACAACTTCGCTACTAGACTCCAATAATAAACTAATTCATTGGCCATTAGATATAACACAAATTATTCTAACTATTATTTGGATTATCAGCCAAGACCTGTATTAAATATGTATTTACAATGGTACGATGCTGGTTGTCGTTTATTTAAAATGTAATATAGTGATGGTATTTTTATTATAAACCGCGTAAGTTAAAAACTGCTTCTGCTCTCAACACGTTATGTCTTAGTGAGACAGTCATGTGTCTCCGTATGGTGAAGATAAAATACTTTAAAGTTCATTTTCCTTGATGTTTAATTTCATTTTTGTCACTTTTAACCGTGTTTTATTTATTTAACACTTTAAGTTTTTTGTTCATAAAAATATGTATGTTATTTTGAAGATAATATCTCTACATTTATAGAGCCGAAACAGTAATTATATGAAATTCCTCGATAGAAAAAAAATCGCAAAGTATGCCACGAAAGCACATTTTGTTCTGTTATTTTTCATGTTATAGATATAAACAAATGCATAGTGCATCTTTAAATATAACATATGCATTTTTAATTTTTGTATTTACATATATCTCCCTTTCAAACCATCTTCTTTTTTCAACGCTTACTACGGAGCCTTAAACTTTTTTTGTTTGCTTAAATAAATAAATTTAAAAAAAAACTTTTTACGAACCTTGAAGAACGCCATGTTTTACTGAACTTGGTAGCAGCTAATACCAAACAATGGTGAGGGAAGAACTGATACTATTTGGATGTCTACTTGGCCTTTTATATAAAAAAAAAAAAACAAAAAGGCGTTTATCCAATAATCACACATAATATTATTACCAACAAAAGTTGCGTATTATAATTATTATTAATATGTTAAATAAGTACGTAAATCAGCAGAGCATATCCAAATTCAAGATCACGACTTCAATAAAGTGTGTTAATGTTTTTTAAATAATTAGCAAGGTATTTACACATTTCCATTGGCGTAGAAATGATTACACGGTGAGTTGGATCCGTGAAGTTGTTCTACTTCTGCGTTATAAAATTATGCAGGAATAATTTAACTGATGCGGAATAAAACAACATTCATTGCGTATGACGTTTTACATAATATATTATTATGTCTAGTCAGGAATGTTAAAAAAAGTATCCAAGGAAGCTAGCAGTCAACAATGAAGTGCTGGTACCAATCGTGATGTATGACAGTGAGGCATGGAACTGGCAGAGAAAGGATGAACGTTGACTGAATGCTGTAGAAAGGAGATCCCTGAGGGGTATGTCTAAATAAACTACGTATGATCGTGCGAGGAATATGGAGATTCGCAAAGAAACAATGTTGAGCGTAATGAGTAAGATTAAGAAAGGGACTATTATACTGTGTATAAACGTGAGAAAAACCGAAAAAAGACATGAAATACGAGAAGGCAACGAAGTTCGTTCTTTCCCATAAGACGTGGTTCAACTCAGCAGATCGGCTCTCGTGTTTATACGTACCCTTAGATGATATAGGTATGTAGAGCGAATGATTGAAGAAAGAAGTGTAAGGAGAATATATGACGGTAATGTGAATGGTAAAAGAAATCGGGGACGGTCGAGAAAGAAATGTGAACCAAATACTTGAGTCGTTCCACGTCAATAGTCAGAATAACTGAAGGATCCTTACGAGAAAATGTTAGTTAGTTAGGAATGTCTGACTAAATTCCCTGTGAACTGATGGGTTGAACTTTTATGTGTTTTTTTTTAATTTTATTTTAACAGCGTTTTTCTGAATAAAGTTTAATCTGTCTCCAAATGATGTAATATTTTTTGACTAACTAACTAACTAACTAACTAACCATCACGCCGTTTCCCCGAAGGGGTAGGCAGAGAGGACGGACCGCCAAACAACTCGCTCTTGGCACACACTTCTTGCCTCATTCACTTTCATACATACTCTTCTATTATTCCGACTCGAGTATCTGATTCACTTGATCGTGCCATGTCTTCCTCGGGCGTCCCCGACTTCTGCTATCATTCGCATTGGCATCATATATCCTCCTTACACTCCTGTCTTCGCTCATTCGCTCTACATGCCCAAACCATCTAAGCGTCCCTTTCTTAATCTTACTCATTATGCTTACATCAGCCTTGCACTCTTTGCGGATCTCCACATTCCTCACACGATCAAACATGGTTTTACCACACATACGCCTCAGGGATCTCATTTCAACAGCATTTAATCTATTTTCATCCTTTCTTTGCCAGTTCCATGCCTCGCTTCCATACATCAAGGTAGGTTCCAGCACTCCGTTGTGGACTGCTAACTTCGCTTCTTTGGACATTTTTTTGTTAGCGCCAACGGCGTTCAATCCTCCATTAACGGAATTACCTGCATTTACCCTTGTTTCAATATCTCTGTCAGCCTTCCCGTCTCTCTAGAACATACTTCCTAAATACACAAACTCATCCACCTGCTCCAAGTATTTTTGACTTTCGGCTATAATGGTTTACGTCTCTCGACACTCATTCCTTGTCCTGCAAGACTGCGTGGCATTACAAACGCTGAATTAAAACCTACCTTCAGTCGTTTCTGACCTGATTTAAGTAGAGTCAAAATGTTACTTAGTGGTCGCTCAGTTTGATTGATCAAAACGTCAGTGAGTGCTGTGATGATGTTTTCATCAGCCATTAAAATTAGACTTATATTCATTAACAATTTTTAAATATACCTGACTGAGAGTAGTAGTTTAGTATTGCCTATAATACATCCTAATCACACTTTTCTTGTCGGATTTACATTATTCAAAGCCTTACTCCTCAATCTCTCAATCATACCGAGGGAAGAATAATATTTAGGAAGAAAAATTCTAACCAAAACCACGTACCGTTGTACCGCTCAACATAAATTTGTTTTTTTTTTCTCCTTAACATTCCCATTAAAGAATATAAATATGTTTTGTTAGAATAAATACCAGAATTAAAAGTGGCACTTCCAATTATGTCCTCTGCATGCGAACTGAATCTAAATTTCTGTAATAAACAATAAACAGTATTAATCTCAAGTGTCCTACCAGCTAAGTATGGTACTGTATATTATCTCAGTATTCTGTCTGTAAAGAATATAAATAAATAATAATACATGTACATTCTAACGCATCATCACGTTCATTGGTCAAATGCATTGTACATATAGTTTTGTATTAGTGATCGACGAACCGGTGGAATCCATTTGTTTAGCCATTAGTTTACAATAGTTTTTCTAGTCTATAGATAGATATGTATACGATAGAACATTTTAGAAATCTATATGTATAAAAATGTTGGTTTTTTTTTATCCCCAATGGA
Source organism: Hesperophylax consimilis (assembly GCF_061612785.1). Lineage (NCBI taxonomy): Eukaryota > Metazoa > Arthropoda > Insecta > Trichoptera > Limnephilidae > Hesperophylax > Hesperophylax consimilis. The sequence goes on along the minus strand of NC_142861.1, from coordinate 1,792,504 downwards.
CTCAAATACTGCTGGACTGATTTCACTGAAAATTTCAAAGTTTGTTCTTATTAGTGCCAAGAGTATTTAGAGAGTGGTCTCTGCACTTGAATGAGATACGCTGTTTGATAAAATTCGATATAATGTAGTTTTTTTTTAGTAACAATATGGTATACAGCATGAATGGTGGAAGACAGGCACGCTCGGGGAAGACGTTGTACGATCAAATGAAAAAACCCTTAAAATTAAACCTTTCAATTCAAACATCTTTAAAAATAGACTCAGTTTTCAGGCACACTAGAATTGACAACTTCAAAACATTACTCCAAACCAATCATAATCCCGAGCAACACCGGGTACACGTCAGCTAGTATATTGTATATGTTGTTTTGCACCCTTGAGGTTATTTATCACAAAAGCGGCGTGATAAAAATCATCCAAATATTATTGCAAATGTCGTAGAAACTAGATCCTTGAAACTTTTATCTGGTAAAACTAGTATGCGAATCAAATAAGGACAACTGAAAAGGCTTCAAGACCGATGGAAGCGACTTTACTGCTCATTATAGTAAACTACAATATAACCTTCAAATACATTAAATTACAAATAAAGCTGCTAAAATGTTAGGCTTCATCATAAGAAACACAAAACTTTTTAATAGCATCGATATCATTAAGCAACTCTACTTTGCCTATGTACGAAGTCATTTGGAGTTTGCATCAGTTGTTTGGTCTCCATTTTACAAAATCCACATAAATAAAATCGGAGCAATTCAAAACAAATTCCTAAAATATCTTTTTTACAAGTCATTTGTAAGATTTAATAATTATGCAGAGGCAGCTTCATACCTTAAAATTGATTCACTGAGTGCACGGAGGCATCATAAGGATGCACTATTCCTGTATAAAGTAGTTAATAATAATATTCAATGCCCAGAGTTGCAAAATAAGATTATTCAATGTACCTGCGCGTTCAACACGTTCTTGTGTCCTGTTCAGGGTTGATCAAAGCAAACGAACTCTAAGCAGAATTCTCGCCTGAACACGCTATTGTAATTATTGCATAGTGTGAAAAAAACTGAAAATATCAACCTTTATAATAATAATAATATCTTTATTTAGGAAAGTTTACACATTACAACTATACATACATATTATGGTGTACATTGATTTGTGACTTTTATATTTAAGGTTATTAAATTAACAAAAATGAAGAAATATTAATACAAACATAATATTGTGAAGGTAAATAGCAAATAAAACTACAGTTGTGATTTCTCAAATACCGCCTCACTAGGCTAGCCTGTGTTGAGGCAGAATTTTTAGTGTTAGTTCCTAATACCATTGAACATACCTATATTTGTATTAAGAAGTATTCGCTCAATAATGTGGTGACTTCAATAACTGCGAATTTGGGTGAATGCACCGGTAAAGGCCCTATTCTTATTTTTAATCCAAATTTTTACATTATCTTTAAAAAAAAATTGTGAATCACATTGTTTTATATTGTCTGGAAGAATGTTGTAGAGCAGGGGTGCTCAAAGTTGAACTGCTGGCGATCTACCTCAATATTATTAGATTCCGATCGATCGACTCTGAGAGGCTGCAAGTATGTGTGATGCAGGATTGTCGTCTATGTAGGTAGGGTGTATCGTAGCGCAGGTATAAGTGTATATATAGGGACGTTGCATAATTGCATGGCTACGAATCCACATAGAATTTGGAGGAACGACAGAAATTAGTTCGCAATATGCATTTTTTTAGTCAAGGTAGGTGGAGGTCTGCACTAAAAGTCAATGAAAAAACTTATATTTATTCAGAATCGCAAGTTTATTTGTTCTTATTAAAAACTTATATTTATTCAGAATCGCAAGTTTATTTGTTCTTACTTGCGATCGACCGGTCGATCGCGATCGACCGTTTGAGCACCCCTGTTGTAGAGTCTTGTCGCAAAGTATTTAAAGTTTCGTTGACCAAACGTAGTATGTGTTATCGGAATTTGTAGTAAGATTTTGTTGATGCTTCGTGTACATCGTGTATTTGAACTTTTTACGTAGTAATTATGTATATTTGAGTATAGATGAGTTAGAATAGTTTTTGCATATAGCTACCGAACATCAAACACATTCATAATATTAAAAATTAGATTCGAGTCTGTAATTATAGGTAGCCTTAGAATTATTTTTAAGATTGTTTTCTGAGCCTTTATGATTGGGTCTAGTGCAGATGAAATGCCGCCTCCCCATGCTATGATACCATATTCAATAATAGATTGGCAGACTGCAAAATAAATCATTTTCAGGTGTTGAAAGCCGAGAAAGTTTCGTATGATTCTAAAAAAGTGCATGGTTTTTCTTATTTTGTTTGCAATTATTTGGGTATGAAGGTTCCATTTGAGATATGGATCAATGGTGAGGCCGAGGTACTTCATCTGAGTAGAGCGCTCAATGTAGGGGCACTGAACACATTCATCGGAATTCAAACACGAGTGTATTCTGATGGAGGCATCATTTTCAGTTAGAATAACGTAAATATATGTATGTTCGCTGTATGAATGTAAATGAAGCAAGGAAAGTATGCAAAGGCAGACATGCGTGTAGTTATATCTTCTACGCCTACCATGCTACGAAATATAGTGTAGGCTTAGTTAATATATACTTTCAGTTAAAGCGAAATCCCCAGAGCACATAAATGCAAAGATATGAAATTTCTTCCAGGCTAAAGAAATAATTATCTGAAGGCAATCACATTTACTTCATTGCTGGGAACATTGCCAATATCAATCAGTAGGTAATTTATACAGTGCTAATTAATAACACGTCCAGCAAAAATCACAATTAGTCATTGGGTATATAAAGCCGAATTAAGTAATACGTTTTATCATTTGAGTGCCAGACCACAGCGAACAATAATATCTTAATACAATGGCGTTTATTAAGGTACAAAAATCAATATATTTTTTAAATAATTCAGCAGAAACGAAAGTACAGTGTGCCGCATAAATTCAATACAAAAACCTAGAAATAATAATTTTTTGCGCATTAAAAAAAATCAAGTCATCTGTCTCTTCTACATACAAATTAATCACAAATGAATATCTTTGACACATTTGAATTTAGTTCCAGAATGATCATATTTTTTGTTCAACATGCACGTATGTATGAAAGTTTCTGATTCTTCATAATTTCTATTAGACAATAATACATAATACTTTATGTCTTTCCAGATGTCAATCTGCCTAGTGGCATTGTCCACCATGTGCAGCGGAAACCCTGCCACCTCTTACAGCAACATAGTCCGAGATGATGGACATGGGGGAGGCTATGGTGGCCATGGGGGATATGGTGGTCAAAGCTACAGAGGACTCGGATATGCTGGACTTAGCCATGGCTATGGAAGTGATCTGAACTATGGACTCCAAAACTACGGCGGTATCAGCCATGGAAGTCTAGGATACGGCGGGCTAAGTCACGGAATTCAAAGCTACAATGGTCTCGGCCATGGAAACCTTGGTTACAGCAGCGGACTTAGTCACGGATATGGCGGGCTTAGTCACGGAAGCCTTGGTTATGGCGGTCTTGGTTACAGCAGCCAAAGCTATGGCGGTTTGAGCCATGGAAACCTCGGATACAGCAGCGGACTGTCTTATGCCGGACAAAGCCATGGATTGGGATACAACACCCTGGGACATGGAGGTCTGGGATACATTGGAGGACTTGGTTACGGAGCAGCTCACCATGGACATCAGAAAGACTATCATCATGTGAGTGATTCAAAGAAATCGACAGACGGTTTTCAATAATTGATTTTACATAAAACTATGCATGATAACCAACTTTTGTTTGTGTTTCTAGGCTCGCCCATCTTACGCGTTTGACTATGGAGTAAAAGATCACAATACAGGAGACATCAAGTCTCAGAAGGAAGTTAGAGATGGTGGTGTTGTCAAAGGTAAATGTATGCTCTTTCCTGGAGATTGTCATTCATAACCCTTCCAGAAATCATTTAATCAAGTCATTCACCAACCTTTAAATATTTAATTATGGCTTCCCATTCAATGATTGATATTAAAAATTAGGTATCCAATTGTTTGAAATTATTTAAGCACAGGAGTACCACAAGGTTTCGGTTTAGGATCTTCCCTAAAATGTGTTCGTTTTAGTAGGAAATACTAATATTTAATGTCATTCTTCCAGGTCAATACTCGCTTGTAGAGCCAGACGGTTCAATCCGTGTGGTAGACTACAAAGCTGATGATGTCCATGGTTTCCAGGCTCAGGTCAAGAAGATTGGCCCCACTGTCCATCGTCAACCCCATTACCACCACTAGGCATTTACAATCTATTGTTTATTCCACTGGCTACTTGATTGACTCTTTATCTTTTTGCTATCGACCGATACCGCATGTAATATTTTTATTAAATATTAAAGTTAAGTAAATTAGTATTGTTTAAGATACTCGCATTTAATCAATAAATAAATAATATTAAAATGAAGGTTATTTGCATTAATATATTGGAGAAATACGGCAGTGGTTCATGAGTTATGGGAATTTAATATGCACCACGGCGGATGTGAATATGTATTAATTTGTTACTGTCCTGCTATTTTGGATTTCAGCAGATCATAAAATAATTTTGAGTCTGTAATAATAATAATAATAATAAAAATATTACCATTCGTTATTTCGGCTACTGGCATTATACCAAGCTCTCTAATTAAAAATTTAGGCGTATTAGATCTATCAAAAAAATTATATATAAAGATGCAAAAGTCGGTCATTTTGAATACATGAGTCGATGAATTATTTTCCCATTTGATCTCTGGTGAGTTGACGTGTTGTTGTTCTTGTATTGTTTTGTATTTATTTTGCTTATATAATGCACTTACATAATGTTGATTGACTAGATGATCATTTGTGGAAAAGTGAGTGGAAGGGTTAAGTTTTTCCTTTGGGGAAGATTTAACGCGGACAACTAAATCGGAAGTTAAAAAAAAAAAAAAAAAATTATATCACATAAAAATCATACAATAAAACATGCGGAAACTTTGACTAGCCAACTAGGAATGGATCCTGTTTTAGGCCAGTCAAATTGACAAGTTTAGTTCATATTATAATTTAGTACTTAATATAAAACAAAACCGGTAAAGTAAATAACAGCCAGATAGTAGTAATAAAAAGACAGATCACCACAGGAGTTGTAAGGTAGAAAAAATGGGAAGGGTAGGTTTATAAGTTTATAATATAGTTGGATGATTAGAAAATAATCGATAGCATTGATAAATAAAGTACAGATTAATACAGAAAAACTATTTATGAAATATATTAATGATCGCGTTTTTGTCCCACCCAGGCGTAGTGTGTTCAATTCCTCAGCTGGCTACGTCCTCCATCAACAACACAAGCAATATTTTACGCTTACTGTGGTGGTAGTAGGAGATTTTCAAATATTGTCAGATAATTCGTAACCATGTTTGTGTTTCTTTAAAAAACAAATACAATTTTTTATTTTGAAGGAAAATTGACAATGTTTATTTTTTATAGTGCCAACTACCACATGCAAAGGTTGTGTACGCCGCGCTGTTCGCGTAGAAGACGCCAGCACGTTTATTGTTACCTTGTGTCTAGGTAGGGTAGTGAGTGACGGCACCCAAAATATGTGGGCTTCCGATTACAGATAACGCCGCTACATAAGGAGCCGAAAACCGACAAGTCTCCCGGCCAAGGGGAATCGCTAAATATCGGGAAAAAATTAAAAATGTTGTTCCTGAATATTAGGGAACATCTCACTCAAAGTGGATTTCTTATTAAAATAGGCAATGATCCTGGGTCAAATATTGTATGAATGCTTTCAACTTCACGAATGATTCCAACATCCCATGAATTTTTTAATAACAAAAACCTTATTAAAACAGAAAATACTTGTTTTTACATCCCATGATTTTTTAATAACACAAAACTTACTAAAACAGAAAATGCTTGTTTTTAATTCCATTGATTTTTTTAAATCATAAACCTTACTAAGACAGAAAATACTTGTTTTTATATCCCATGATTTTTTAATAAAACAAACAGAAAATTAACTAAAAAAATTAAGCTCAGAAAATTAACTAAACTAAAACAGAAAATACTTGTTTTTACATCCCATGATTTTTTAATAACACAAACCTTACTAAAACAGAAAATACTTGTTTTTACATCCCATGATTTTTTAATAAAACAAACCTTACTAAAATACTTCTTTTTACATCCCACGATTGTTTAATAACAAAAACCTTACTAAAACAGAAAATACTTGTTTTTATTTTCCACGATTTTTTTATATCAAAAACCTTACTAAAACAGGAAATATTTTTGGGTCATATCAGAGTCAGAATAACGGAAGAGTGTGTTAGAGACGTTGTATGAATGTAAACAAAGCAAGTGTGTGTCAAGACAAAGTTGTGTGGTGATCCACCCTCTCTGCTCACCCCTGCGATAAATGGCTTGATGAATAGTTTATTATTTTTCTTGCTATCACAGAAGAATCTTGCACTTATGAATGCAACGTCACGGCAGAAAAAACATACATGTTTTTCCTTACTATTTTCACATCAGAACACTGAAATAAATTTAAAGAAGAAAAAAAAATGTTTTTCTTTGAAGAAACCGAAAACTTAAACAGTGTTATGAACTCATGTAATCTTTAAAAAAAAGTAGTTCCCTTTTGAATGTCCTATGTTAAACACCGAATAGTAAAAAGTAGTTCCCTTTTGAATGTCCTATGTTAAACACCGAATAGTAAAAAGTAGTTCCCTTTTGAATGTCCTATGTTAAACACCGAATAGTAAAAAGTAGTTCCCTTTTAAATGTCCTATGTTTAACACCTAATAGTAAACAGTAGTTCCCTTTTAAATGTCCTATGTTAAACACCGAATAGTAAAAAGTAGTTCCCTTTTAAATGTCCTATGTTTAACACCTAATAGTAAACAGTAGTTCCCTTTTAAATGTCCTATGTTAAACACCGAACAGTAAAAAGTAGTTCCCTTTTAAATGTCCTATGTTAAACACGGAATAGTAAAAAGTAGTTCCCTCTTAAATGTCCTATGTTAAACACCGAATAGTAAAAAGTAGTTCCCTTTTAAATGTCCTATGTTAAACACCGAATAGTAAAAAGTAGTTCCCTTTTAAATGTCCTATGTTTAACACCGAATAGTAAAAAGTAGTTCCCTTTTAAATGTTCTATGTTAAACAACGAATAGTAAAAAGTAATTCCCTTTTAAATGTCCTATGTTAAACACCGAATAGTAAAAAGTAGTTCCCTTTTAAATGTCCTATGTTAAACACGGAATAGTAAAAAGTAGTTCCCTTTTAAATGTCCTATGTTAAACACCGAATAGTAAAAAGTAGTTCCCTTTTAAATGTCCTATGTTAAACACCGAATAGTAAAAAGTAGTTTGGTTCATTTGTTGTGCCATGTCTACCTCGAACATTCCCGACTTGAAGTACAAAGATTAATCAGTTTTTAATATCGGAAAATGCTTGGGACTTAGCTCCCGCAAACCCAATTTCTATCTATTTATAACACGTTTCTCGTTAACGCTTCAAGTTTTTGAGTTCTTAAAAAAATAAATGTTATTTTGGAAGATAATATCTATACATTTGTAATCCCCAAACGTTAATTATATGAAATTCCCTTGATAGATAAAAATTGCAAAGCAAGATATTTTTGCTATATTTCAAACGAGTCGTTTTTATTAAATATTTTCACCATTTCCTCCCTGTAAAATTTGTACCTACATATCGCCCTTTCAAACCATCTTTGAGCGCTTACTACGTGGCCTTAAGCAAAAAAACTACATTTAACGTTTAAGAAATATCCTAAAACTTTCAAATATTAAAATGGTTTACTTTGCTCTTGTAAAATCAGTGTTGCAGTATGATGTAATTGCATGGGGCAGCATTTATATCCGATAATGATAACACAAAAAATGATTATTAAAGTTATTCTTTAAAAACCTAGAGATTTTCCAGCATTCGATAAATTTAAGGTTCTACCGTTCTAAGGTTCTTTTAAAATTATTTAAAAGATGTGCTATTTTAAAAGTTTTTAAAGAATCTGAACTGTCCTCAACGAGAAGCTTAAGACCTACGCACATCTGGGAATATATATGTACCTAGATGCAACACGACAGCTGCACAACACCATTATCAATACTTAGGCCCTAAGCTATTCAACGATTTACCAGATATAATAAAAAGTGAAAAAACTATTTAAAATTTAAAAAAAACAACTGACATTGCTTTTTTTGCAGAAAACCTACACAATGATCGATGATTTTTACATGTACACTGTTGCAATTTATGTATGTATTGTTATTTTTTTTTACTTTTGTCCTTTTAATACTTATATACTGTATTTTTGTTGTAATAACGATGCTTACTATTTATGACCACCTTAACTATTTATAAATATTGTGTATTTAGTTAGTAAATAGACTAGCTCCCCAGTTAGACCCCAGATTTCTCTACTTACTGGGTAATTGAAATGTTCAATGATTATCATGTATAACAAAAGTTATCGTATATTTACTTTATTTATACAAATAAAAAATTTAAAACAGAAGAGCTTTTAGAAAAGAGGAACGATTTTTGTTCATATTTTCATGAATCTACGTGGTCGTTACACCAAGCACAGCTAACGCCATTTCAAGTCTACATTTCAATTCTGAAATATGGTCGTTCTCCACCAGAGCGATGCTGATATATCTACCACTATGGAACTTCCGCAAATAAACCATATTATCTGATTAACGATCAGCGTTTGTGTTTGTTTCTTCGTTAACATTAACAGTGAGTAGCTATACGAGTATTTGAGACTCTTCGTCTCAGAAGGTAACAATACATCACCAATTTCTTGGTATTGTCGGAATCTATTATTTTTTACAGAATTGCCTTTGAATTTATACCATTCACTTAATTACAAATTCACATATTCAGAAAGATCACATTTTTCTTTTTTAAAAATATTTATATACAACCGCACAAGAGTCCCAACTGCTCCCAATCAGCTGGAACCAGTGAGACAATGGCATCCCAAATTGGGGTATGTTGTGAGGCTGAGGTTCGAAGGGAGGTGAAGAAGATGGGGAAGCGGAAGGTCGGGAAGTAACTGGCTATTCAGATCTGGTCACCAAACATGGCCAAAGCCATTTCAGGAAAATTATCAATTCTGAATGATGGTCTTACACCAGGGCGATACTGAGAGTATCTTCCACTCTATAATATAATATACTATATATTATTTTGTGAAATAACACATATTAATCAAATAAAATTTACTTGTGCATACCGGGAACCCGCGACCTCCAGCTTGCTAGTCGAAAGTCATACCCATCGACTACAGAGGCCGCCCTTCATACACAAAACAAAGTAATATTTTGCCATAATTTATTAATTTATTATATACATTATTAATTAAAATATTTTAAAATGTTATTATACAAATTTTTAAAATATAACATGCGGGTCGATAGAAAGTCGAGAAACAGGCTCAGTCAAATTGATGTAGCAATAGTTTATGAACATCTAGTGGTGGTAATGGGGTTGACGGTGAACAGTGGGGCCAATCTTCTTGACATGAGCCTGGAAACCATGGACATCATCAGCTTTGTAGTCTACCACGCGGATTGAACCGTCTGGCTCCACAAGAGAGTATTGGCCTGAAAGAATGACATACAATGTTAGTTAGATAGATTATTAAAAAAACAATAACATTTACGATAGGTCCTGAATCAAAGCCTCGTGGTACTCCTGTGCTTAAATAATTTGAAACGATTAGATTCCTAGTTTTTATTATCAATTATGAATGAGAAGCTGTGATGAAATACTTAAATGTTGGTGAATGTGTTAATTAATTGATTGCTGGAAAAGTTATGGAAAACTATCTTTAGGATAGATTATATATTTACCTTTGACAACACCACCATCTCTAACTTCCTTCTGAGACTTGATGTCTCCTGTATTGTGGTCCTTTACTCCATAGTCGAATGCGTAAGATGGGCGAGCCTAGAAACACAAACAAAAGTTAGGTATCATAAATAGTTTTATGTGAAATGAATTATTGAAAACCGTCTTTCGATTTCTTTGAACCACTCACATGATGATAATCTTCTTGATGTCCATGGTGAGCTGCTCCATAACCAAGTCCTCCACTGTATCCCAGATCTCCATGTCCCAGAGTGTTGTATCCCAATCCATGGCTTTGTCCGGCATAAGACAGTCCGCTGCTGTATCCGAGGTTTCCATGGCTCAAACCGCCATAGCTTTGGCTGTTGTAACCAAGACCGCCATAACCAAAGTTTCCGTGACTGGGCCCGCCATATCCGTGACCAAGACCGCTGCTATAACCAAGGTTTCCATGGCTGAGACCATTGTAGCTTTGAATTCCGTGACTAAGCCCACCGTATCCTAAACCTCCATGGCTGAGACCGCCGTAGTTCAGATCACTTCCATAGCCGTGGCTAAGTCCATCATATCCCAGTCCTCCGTAGCTTTGGCCACCATAGCCTGCCCCATGTCCATCATTTCGGACTATGTTGCTGTAAGATGTGGCAGGGTTTCCGCTGCACATGGCAGACAATGCCACCAGGCACACTGACATCTGGAAAGGCATAAAACAGATGAATTAATTGAATTGTTAATTAATTAAAAACAACATGGACAAATCAGGACTTTCATACAATTTTTCTAAATATTTTACTCGACAAAGGAACAATATCAAAGGTTATTTTGCATTAGCTCCACACGGGAAGCCCCAAGGAAAATAATTTCCCTCAGAACCTATGTCAACTTTGGGGGTGCTGCGTGCAGGGTCTTTTTAAAAAAGGAAAGAGAGAAAGTTCTGGGAAGGAAAGGGGTGGCGTGTAGAAATCTGAGGGTCAGTGTGTCCAGGAGTGAAAGACGTGTGAATCCATCCCTCCCACTACGGTTCAAGGCGATGTTCTGAGAGAGTCCTGGTGGAGAGGTCAAAAGGTCTCTCTTCACCAGTCTCTCCCAATCCAGCCCACCACGCAGTTGGTGGAACCCGGGCGCCCCTGCTAAGTCGCCAAACGTAGCGATCCACTTGGGGTAATCTATGGCAGATATAGGTGTTGGTTATCCAATTAATGGTTCCCGGGGCGGCGGTACCCATACCCGCCTCCCAAGTTGAACATCATATTGAAGACACATTCAAATACGTTGGGTTTGATGTGAAGGAGAAAATAAATTATAAATTAGCACCATACAGAATTTCCTTTGCAATAAGAGACGGAAATTAAAAAATATATAAAATTATTATTGTTACAAAAGTGAACCTTGATAAACGCCATATTGCTACACTATTATTTTAACTGTTCACTGTTGGCTGGTACTCAACAACTGTATCTGACAAAATATATGGCTTAATTTGGCCTTATATACTCACCAACTTATTGCAAATTCGGTTGTATATTTATTATTAATTAACACTGAATAAATTAATCACTATGATAACATTAATCATTCCGTTTCTCGGACCTTCAAATTCTCCCCTGTTAGCTAAGGTGCACCATTCGTTGTTGACGTTCTAAACTATAGGGTAACCGTCTTCTTCCTAATAGATAATGCGGGGGGATAAGAACGGGTTAGTAGAAAACGTTACTCATAATAATACGACTCTATTAGAAGTAGACAGATCTTTAAACTGCCCGACCCCCAGGAACAGGAACGTATTACGATCGTAGTATGCGTACTTTGTTAACAATGGTTGATTTGACGAATATCGTCGCGCAATGAAAATGTAAAAAAGCAGTAATATCCATTTTCACCACTATCAGAGGAATATATATTTTTTTTTTTTTGAACAAAGTTATGGTAAACTTGCAAACATTATTTATTTATTTATTTAGACGCCGTAAAAGGCTTTTAAATCAAAATGTCGATTTACCAAACCAAATACGGAACGCTTAATCGAATTGGCCGGATTTCGAAGAAATTCAAAACAGACCGGGTCAATGACATTACAAATGTCATCTGAAGAAACGTGAAGTTAGCAACAAAACGCGAAATGGGAAAATTACCATATTTTTGAGGTTTGGAACAAAGTAGTACCAGTCTAAAATAATCTCTAATGAATATTATAATGAAGCATGAACGATATGCTTAATTAAACATGGGCATTTAAGAAAACTGCTGGCTTTTTTCCTGGAACCCATAATCTGGCCTGAAAACTTAGCCTTCAACGAGTAGTCATTTCGGAGACCACGACCCCAAAACAAGACAGTTGTCCAAAAAAAAGTGACTCATCAAAATGACAATTAACCATCTTTAAAAAGTTATATAAAGTCATGGAAAGTTATGAAACAAAAACTTTATTAAATGGGTTAAGTAGGTTAGGTTAAGTTAGGTTAGGTTTACAGGTTTGTTTTTTTCATCTTTTCTAATGACTTTATATCACTTTTTAAAGGTGTGTTGAATTGTCAATGTGTTGAGTTATCATGGAACCGAAAATTTCTCACTAAAATATATGAAAAAAAGTGAGTAAACTTGATAGATGCTTTACAAACACGTAATTGTTTTCACTTAAAACTTAACGTAACAAGCTAATTTGGGAAGCGGTATGTGTATCATTCATTAAATAACCAACAGCTCTACCATAGATCACCCAAGTTGTTTGGTGATGATTGTCCAAGTCTAGGGTCGGATTTGAAGAGATAAGTTGTGGGAGATCTTTTTATCTCTTTCTAACGTGCGTCACTCCTGGACACACTGACCCTCAGATTCTTCGTTCCTCTCCTTCCTTTCCTTAAAAAAAACCTCCACACAGAATCCCCAAATATGACATAGGCCACGAGAGAAATTATTTTCCTCATTATGTCATCTTTGGATGGATTTGTCATCGATTTATTCCTTGCCCTTCCCACTTATTTATATTTTCTACTAATAATGAACCAAGTGAATAGATAATTAATAAGGCATTATTTGTTGTGTATTACAGACTGTGTGTCCATTTACAATACACATGTAACATTAACTACATATTGATGATACGAAACAATGAAAGAAAAAATGCCTCTTGAATTCTTAAAGGCTACTATTAAACATATCGATAGTCTTGGAGGCGTTGTTTTACAGCGCCATACCTCGTGTCATGCTATGCCGAGCCAGTACGTCCGTTCTGCCACGTGGGATACATAGCAGATCATGGTGCCGTCCCTGGCTGTAGTTGTTCGGTACGAACAACTTATAGCATTCCAGAAGGTATGGGCTATCTATTAAATTATTAAGAATTTTGTACGCCGTTACTGCAAGGGCCCCACTCCTCCTCGAGTGGAGACTTTGGTAGCGCGTTTCGGCAAGCAAATCTTCGTGATGCCTGAATCGCGGGTACTCTCCGTGCATTCTCAGATACATGTATCTCAAAACCTTTTTTTGAATCTGTTCTAATTTTTCAATGTATTTTTGTTGGTATGGGACCTATACAGCAGAGGCGTATTCAATTTTAGACCTTATAATGCAGTTGTACAAAGTCATCATTGCCTCTTTATGCGCAATGATGAAAGAGCATGAGTTATTCAAATTTTCCATTGAAGTAGCCGGCCAGTCAGGTAAATATAATGCGCCAATCAGCCCGTAACGTAATAATGTGTATTATAAAACACGCAAGTGCAAAATAAGTATTTCATGGGCATTGTGACTTTTTATTTCAACTATTGTTCTTGATATTCCTTTAAAGTAGTGTTTGGTAGATTTATCAATGATACTTGCGAAAATTGTAAAGCCTTTTTGTAGGTTTTATCAAACTTACCACACATCACCATAACATCCAGACTGGCGGCATTCTTACCAAACATCACCCTAACATCCAGACTGGCGGCATTCTTACCAAACATCACCCTAATATCCAGACTGGCGGCATTCTTACCAAACATCACCCTAACATCCAGACTGGCGGCATTCTTACCAAACATCACCCTAACATCCAGACTGTCGGCATTTTTACCTATGCTAACCGGTTTTAGATGAAACTTTTTTTCATTTTGCAGCTCTTCATATGCGATAGAATTGAACTGGTAAGTGAATACGTTTATTTGAGAATGACTGTTGATTGCGTCAGGCCTCTGACATGTTTTGACAGAAGTCGGGAGTATTTCCAAAAATGGAATGTTTTTGTAAGTATCCGAAAATTAAAAACTGCTTTTCAAAAGTGATAAAATACACTTATACATACAAATTTTTTTATTATAAATAAAAAAATATTATTTTCACCATATTAAATTTAAGAAGGCGAATATAAAAAACAATTTAAAATGGCTCACCTCATATTTTTGGAACTAAAACTACTGGTGACGAAAAATTTTATTAAAACATACCTTTTTTTTACAAGTGTAATACAAACATTATTGTCATCTCAATTTTTTGTCGTTACATATAAAAATAATGAATATTTTTTTAATGCAATCGGAACCTTTAGTTTCATAAAGGTGCACATTTTCATTCTTCTGCGGTTAACTTCTAGATTTTAATATAAAGCGTGGTGTTTTTTCTTTCTAACACCGTTTAGATTATATTTTTAACCATAACAGTAAGGGAGATACAACGATTTCTATGAAACCCCCAGATGCGATCAAATTAGCCTCAAGGTTTATATGAGACATTTAAATAAACAAAAATTGTAAAAGACTGAGAGCGATAGTTAGTAGTCTGTATAAAGTGAATTATTTCGTTCCTGTGAATATTTTAAACAGTATTTACATCTCACTTGCAGAATCAACTTTATGATATGGAATACGCATTTGAGCAAATTATAGTATGACCAATTTAAATTATTTATAATCAGTATAAGATTGTGCTTAAATTACTAGTTCAAAAAAATCTTTCACATAGACGAAATATTTCATTGTTGGATCGAAACTTAAATATCTTGCCTGTGCAGGCCTTACTATGGGACAAAATATTGATTCACCATATATCTGACTCTGAGTATAAGAGGAACGTAGAACATGAGCACAACACTAGGTTCACAAAGAATGAAGGCATGCTTCTTCTAACACAACAATAAATACGGACAGCGAACCCTAGAGTATAGCGTGCCCAAAATGTTCAACATGTCCAAGAAATATATAAATTTTCAAATTCCAAAATACAGGGTTTTCCAATAAGAGGTGATATTTTGAATAGCCCGCTATTTCAGTAGATGTTACTTTTGAAGCTGTCATTTTTTGATATTTAACAAGTAAAAACTACGCCATTAATAAAAATGGAACGATACACGCTTCAACAACACATTGAAATAATTTACCAGCCTCAGAACAGACTTTGTCTAGTGAGGAGGGTAAGGAGAAAAATCATGTATGTACATAACTAATAATAAATAAACGCCCGGGTTGCCGGCACTGAAATTGAAAAATTAAAATTCACTGGAGTGAATCAAATGCAAATCATCTTGAGTGATGAGGCCCATTTCCACCTCGGTGGCTTCGTCAACAAGCAAAATTGTCGCATCTGGGACTCGGAAAACCCAAGAGTTTTTGTCAAAAAGCCTCTCTATTTTCAACGTGTTACTGTTTGGTGCGGTTTATGGTCCGGCGGAGTCATTGGACCTTACTTTTTTGAAAATGATTGCTGGAGCAAGAGTTACGGTGAATGGATTGCGCTATTGAGAGATGATTAATGATATTTTATGGCTGAAATTGGATGGTATTGATCTGGACAGCGTTTACTTTTAACAAGACGGCGCCATATGCCACAAAAGCAACGAAACCATCAAACTTTTACGATTGAATATCAAAATAACACCTCTTATTGGAAAACCCTGTAGATTCAGATATATGCTGAAAACATGGTTTATGAGTAGAGATACTTTATACTAGTCATCACTATCAATCAATAATTTGTTATTTATTTGCATGTAGATTTAGTGTTATTTTAGATTGTGCATGTTATTGATACCTACCCTGATGTATGGGAGAGAGGCGTGGGACTGACAGAGGAAGGATGAAAGTAGACTGAATGCTGTACAAATGATCACTGACGCGTATGTGCGGTTAAACCATGTAAACCATGAAACAATGATCGTGTGAGAAATGTGGAGATCCACAAAGAATGCATGACATCAAGAAAGGCAGATTAAGATAGGGACCCTTAGATGGTTTGTGCATGTAGAGTGAGTGAACGAAGAAAGGAGTGTAAGGAGAATATAGAGGTGATTTTGCACAAAAACGGCGCTATACGCTATCTATGCGCTATACGCATAATAGATGATCATCATCATCATCAATCATCATCCAATTATTATTATTATTATTATGACGCAAATTTGAATGGTAGCAGAAGTCGGGGACGCCCGAGGAAGACATGGCACGATCAAGTGAATCAGATAATTGAGTCGCGTCATGTCAAGTGTCAGAATAACAGAAGAGTATGTATGGGACGATGTATGAGACGGTGTATGAATGTGAATGAGGCAAGGAGTGTGTGTCAAGACCGAGTTGTTTGGCAGTCCGTCCTCTCTGCCTACCCCTGCGTTAGTTTTTCAATAATAGTAATAATCTGTACCTTAATAATGAATTAATTAATTAATTATGGTTAAATATATATTTACGATATCATCATCTACTAATTAAAACAGCATCGTAATTTGTTTGCTAAATGTGTTTTTATTTATTAAATACGATTATTATTATAGTACATTTTTACACTTTATACAAAAAATATCACATGCGGTCGATAACAAGTCGAGGAAGAATCAGTCAAATTGCTAGAGCAATATATTGTGAATGCCTAGTGGTGGTAATGGGGTTGACGATGGACAGTGGGGCCAATCTTTTTGACATGAGCCTGGAAACCATGGACATCATCAGCTTTGTAGTCTACCACGCGGATTGAACCGTCTGGCTCCACAAGAGAGTATTGGCCTGAAAGAATGACATACAATGTTAGTTAGATAGATTATTAAAAAAAACAATAACCTTTACGATATGTCCTGAATCAAAGCCTTGTGGTACTCCTGAGCTTAATAATTTGAAACAACTGGATTCCTAGTTTTTATTATCAATTATGAATGAGAAGCTGTAATGAAATACTTAAATGTTGGTGGATGTGTTAATTAATTGATTGCTGGAAGAGTTATGAAAAACTATCTTTAGATTAAAGTATATATTTACCTTTGACAACACCACCATCTCTAACTTCCTTCTGAGACTTGATGTCTCCTGTATTGTGGTCCTTTACTCCATAGTCAAATGCGTAAGATGAGCGAGCCTAGAAACACAAACAAAAGTTGGGTATCATAAATAGTTTTATGTAAAATCAATTATTGAAAACCGTCTGTAGATTTCTTTCAACCACTCACATGATAATAGTCTTCCTGATGTCCATGGTGAGCTGATCCGTAACCAATTCCTCCACTGTATCCCAGACCTCCATGTCCCAGGGTATTGTATCCCACTCCATGGCTTTGTTCAGCATAAGACAGTCCGCTGCTGTATCCGAGGTTTCCATGGTTCAGACCGCCATAGCTTTGGCTACTGTAGCCAAGACCACCATAACCAAGGTTTCCGTGACTGAGCCCGCCATATCCGTGAGCAAGACCGCTGCTATAACCAAGACTTCCATGGTTGAGACCACCATAGCTTTGAATTCCATTACTAAACCCCCCATAGTTGGGACCTCCGTAGTTTTGGAGTCCGTAGCTCTGACCATAACCGTGGCTTAAAGCAGAGCTATAACCGAGGTTACCGTGAGAAAGACCACCATACCCTAAACCTCCGTAGCTTTTTCCACCGTATCCACCACCATATCCACCGTAGCTTGATCCGTGTCCTAGAACTCCTGTGGAAACCTTCAAATGTCCATCTCCTTGAACCACGTTACTGTAAGAGGTGGCAGGGTTTCCGCTGCACATAGCAGTCAATGCTATCAGACACACTGACATCTGGAAAATAACAATATTATATTATAGATTTTTCTAGATCAATAAACACAACTTGATGGTCATTTTTCATCTTTTCCACAGTCCGGAATTAGGTATGATGGGTAATTAATCATTAAAAATAATCTTGAATTAGTTATGATAGGTAATCAATTATTGAAAAGAATTTAGAATCAGGTATGACATGTGGATGAAAAAATATTTCAATAAAGAGAAGATGTTTTTTTAAACTCCTCAAGGAAGCCTTGAAAGCTTTATTCTTTAAAAACAGTGGATGCTGTATGGGTTTTTTTAATGAGATGACGGATTGAACCTAGATCTTGAAGAGACCAATGTTGTCGAGGAATTCAACACAGAAATCAGAAGTTAAATTATTGTAATTTGCACCTTAATAAACGCCATGTTGTTGAGATATTATGGTCAACTACTGTCTGATACTCTACTGATACAATATATTACACAATCTGGCTTTATATACGCACCAAATAATTGTTAATTTGATGCATTAAATGTTATTAACGAGCTCTGTATAAAATTATTTACTGATTCTATATTCCACGGTAGGTACCAGGAGTAATAATTGGTATTGAATTGTGTTATTTGATTCTGTAACATTTGTGGGGCGAAGTGTTAAACCGTTAATATGAATATTTTAAAATTTAACATTTCCTTTGGGCGGGATTCCTTGGAAAAGGCAGTGGTTCCCAAACTTTTTTAAATATTGTATTTAATATTATATTTAACTAACTGATGTGTACCCGGCGTTACTTGGGGATGTTAACCTCTGGATAACCGTTCGTGCACCAGTGCCATGATTTTTTTCCCGCCGACACACCGTTCATGCGCTGCTGGCATTGAAATTTCGCCCTAGCTGAAATGTTTTGATATGCGATTTAAACCTGTATGCCATGAGAAAGTGCATAAAATTTTTATACAAAATTGCTTACACTTGAAACACTTTAGAGTTAAATTTTGATTTCTCTCAAAAAGGGTCTGGTGTTCCAAAGGTAAAAAGTAGAAATTCCATTATTGTATTATAATAAGTTTTTTTTCACTTGTTTGTGTCATGTCTTCCTCGGTGCGTTCGACTTTTCAATCATTTAATTCCAAGTCATACATTGTCCTCAAACCTTTTCTTCGTTCATCAAATACCTACGCCTCATTTTACAACAAATAATTATTTGATTCTTGTCTTTTCTACCATTAACTTCGTGTAATATTATAAAATCCACATGTTTACTGTTAAAAAACTACATTAATTCGACTATAAATCTACACTTTATCTCATTCCAGTGCAGTTTTCCTCGGTCTTCACTATTTGTTACTTTAGAAAATCTATGTTATGTCACTTTTAATTCTACTACCACTCAAATCACTCTCTAAACACTGCTGGCACTAATTAGAACAAACTTTGAAATTTTCTGTGAAATCGGTCAAATAGTTTTTGACTCTATAGGGGACAAACAAAGAAACATTATTATTTTTTATATATACGACCCATAATAATTTGTTTAAAGTACCTACATAGAAAATGCAGAAGGCCTAATATATGTAGTTATGTTCGGTATTCTTTTTATTAATAAATAACTACGAAATTTGGCTGATGCGGTTTTTAATAATACATCCGAAACCAATAAATAAACGTAGAAAATACAACAAAATGATTTACGAAAGGAAGGTTCGAGAATGTTCCGAAGCGCGTCACGTAGGTAAAATAATCCGATCTCGATGTCGCGGTTGCTGGTACTGTACTGACCATTTCGTTCACGTTGTAGCTTATTTAGGTGGAAAGTAAAACATTCCAGTTGCTACAGAAACAAATATTAAAAAAATAAAAGAAAATCCAAAAAGCTTGTTTGGAAACATTCATATAAGATAATGTTGGCAACTCTCAAACGAAAATTTGCAACAGAAAAATGCAAAAATACATCTAGGAGTTGAACACAGAACCTCAGCCTTGCTAAATAGACTATGTCCCCTTTCTGTATCATACTTCGACCAAGAACTACCAACATCATCTTCATTTTCATGACACTTATTTTATATATTTAGCTCAGCGGTAGAGCATAGTCCCGGCAAGGCTTCCTACACGGAGAAAAATTAGTAATTTCCTAATAAACTATTAATACTTTCATAATATATCGGAAAGCGTGTTCATGCAGCTGCGTTTATCCTCTAATTATATAGTGACGAAAACATTAGAGTTTTTATGATCACGTGTTCCGACATAACCACAACACAACCGTGTTTTACTGATAATTATTAGAAAATCTGTCAACGCATTCTTTAAACGGATGCAATCCAGTTTTTAACAGGAATACGAATAATTTGAAGAGAATTTTAATACTTTTTTTATAATACTTAGTTGATAAATTAATTTGTCGCGTCATTTTAAAACATCTTCAATAGTTGCTAAATTACTTTGTAGCGTCATATTAATACTTCTCCAATAGTTGCTAAATTACTTTGTGACGTCATTTTAATACTTCTTCAATAGTTGCTAAATTACTTTGGGGTGTCATTTTAATATTTCTTCAATAGTTGCTAAATTACTTTGTAGCGTCATTTGAATACTTCTTCAACAGTTGCTAAATTACTTTGTGGCGTCATTTTAATACTTCTACAATAGTTGCTAATTTACTTTGTGGCGTCATTTTAATACTTCTACAACATAGTTCGCGTCACCCATTGGAACAGAGTCTCGATCGTTTGTTAAGTAATTTAAATAGCAGAAGGAGGGTAATAGATAGAGATCGATTCCCTCTCTTATTAAAAAGTTTTCTATCATTTAAATATCTGTCTTCTTACCTTCAAAATCTACAAAATGATCCAATCCTTCCTATTTACAGTACCCCGTTTAATGCTATTAATTTTATCCCAAACGTAATAATTTCTGACTTCCGGACGAACATTTTATCATCAGCTAATAACTTTCAAAATGTTGAAGAACATTTTAAAAACTTTATATTTTCAAAGTTTCCTGGATTTTCCCTCATATACACAGATGGTTCCAAATCCGACCACAAAGAATGTGGCGCATCGGTATATATTCCTGAATTCAATGTTAATCTGTCTTATAAATTGCCTAAAGAAATTTCCATATTTACTGCAGAATGCTTCGCAATTGAACAAGCTTTAATTCAAATCCAACTCCTCAATATTCGTCGAGCCTTAGTGTGTACTGACTCTCTAAGTGCAGTATTAAAAATTTCCTCTAATATCGTTCGATGTCCAGAAGACTATGTTATTTGTAATATTAAAAAAATCCTCGATTCTTTAAACGAATCTATGTTTGAGACAAT
This sequence comes from Hesperophylax consimilis, assembly GCF_061612785.1. Classification (NCBI taxonomy): domain Eukaryota; kingdom Metazoa; phylum Arthropoda; class Insecta; order Trichoptera; family Limnephilidae; genus Hesperophylax; species Hesperophylax consimilis. The sequence continues at coordinate 1,771,290 of NC_142861.1, read as the reverse complement.
ACTGGTTTGGGTGCCTGGCCATCTAGGAATTGAGGGTAACGAGAAAGCTGATTCTCTCGCTAAACTTGGAACTGTATCTGGTTCTATTCCTTTAGATTTTAAAATTCCTGTCTCTGACGTCTTCTCTATTCTTAAATCCAACATGTCTCGTTCCTGGGAAGAAAATTGGACAGTCACGAAAACTCAAACTGGATCTTTCTATGCTGGAATACAAAATCATATTCCAAGTAAACCCTGGTTCCACGGCAAAAAAAAGTCCAAAAGATTTATTTCCTGTATCTCGAGAATGAGAATTGGCCACTGCTCTATTGCAACTCATTTGTTTAAAATTCGGGTGCTCGAAAGTTCATTATGCCAGTGTGGTGTGGAGGATGAGACTCTTGACCATGTCTTCTTCAATTGTAAAAACCATTCTTCTTTCAAAGGCATGTATCGATTGCTTATTAAAATCACCCACCAGTCTCCCCTTAGTATTCCATATTTGCTGTCTCTCAACAACTCTCGCGTATATTCTATTCTTTATAAGTTTATAGATTTGAATGACTTTAATATATGATATGTCCAGTCCCCTTATAGATAATTCACATCAGTTTAACCATATATCTTAACCCAATCGGCACAAAGCACTCTCTTTAGGGTGAATTGCCTAATACAAAAAAAAAAAAAACTAAAAAAATCCTACAATTTATAATATCCCGTGATTTCTCACGTGCCTTTTTTTATAGTGAATACCTCACAAGAGTCCTAACTGCTCCCGTCTGGAGCCAGTGAGACTATGGCATCCCCAATTGGGGGATGTTGTGAGGCTGAAGGTAAGTGGGGAAGGGAAAGAGGAAGGTGGGGAAGTACCTGGCTATTCAGATCTAGTCACTAAACACGGCTAAAGCCATTTGGAGCAACGTTTCAATTCTGAATGGTGGTCTTACACCAGGGCGATACTGGTAGTATCTTCCACTCTGGAACGTGCCGCAAATATACTATATATTATTTTAATTAATTAATTGTGAAATAACACAAATTAATCAAATAAAATTTATTTGCGCACGCCGGGTTCGAACCCGCGACCTTCGGAATGGCAGTCCAATGCGTTACCACTGGACTATGCCGGCCGTCCAAACATGACGTCCAAACATCCATTAAAATGACGCCACAAAGTAATTCAGCAACTATAGAAGAAGTATTAAAATAACGTCACAAAGTAATTAAGAAACTATTGAAGAAGTATTAATAATCTTTTCAAATTATTCGTATTCCTGTTTAAAACCGGCCGTGCCTGCGCTAGTATGTAAATATTTATTAAATCAGGGAAAGGAATAATACAATTTGTTAATATGCAATTAATATATATTATATTTTACTTTATTTCAAATTTTATAATTATTATTATCAGTCAGTCATTATAATATCACAATATGGTCGGCTATTCATTGGGCTGTGGAAATAATAGCTTCAATAGATGTTCAATGAAGGTGGTGATAAATGGGCACATGGTGGACTGTGGGTCCAATCTTCTTGACCTGCGCCTGGAAGCCATGGAGGTCGTCAGCTTTGTAGTCCACGATGCGCACTGAACCATCTGGTTCCACCAGCGAGTATTGACCTGTAAACACAGCTCATTAGAAATTGCAAACAATAGTGTAACTATATTTGATCCATGTGGAACACCGGTGATTAATTTGATTATTAGAGTTCTGAGATTATTTGACTGAAAACAGATAACTCATTAGCAATGAAGGTAAAAGAGAAAAGCACTAAGAATCTAAATCGGATCGTTGTGGAACGCAAAGACATTACTGATAATAATTCCATATTCCATATTTTCACTTATCAACAGTTACAAATAATAGTGAACCCACATCTAATCATTGTGGAGTACCAGAGATTAATTAGATTCACGAGGATTTGGGGAGTATTGGCTTCGAAACAGATAACCAGATAATTTGGCAAAAAGGTAATAAACGTATCAAAAAACTTCTTGTGAAACACCAAGTTCACGAAAAGAAGAATACTTTTTGTCGCTAGGACTAAACGTTATAAATAATAGTAAGAAACCAGGTAGAGTATAATTCGCCTATTTGGTCCCCATTGTATAAAACGCATTCTGACAATATTGAAAGGGTACAGCACAAATTTCTAAGATTTATTAACTTTAAACTGAATATTCCAATTCAAAATATTAAATATGTGCTTTTGATGAAACAACTTAACTTAATAACGCTATCAGATAGGCGGATCATCTCTGACCTTGTACTTTTAAATAAAATTATTAATAATTCCATTGACAACCCTGAAATTCTCGCCAAAATAAAATTTTACGTACCGACTAGAAATACGAAGCAAAGTGCTACATTTTTCTGTGACAATTTTAAAACCAACTATGAACCTCATACACCTATAAATAGACTACATCATTTTGGCAATAAATTTGGGAAAATATAGACATGTTTAAAGATTCCGTATTAGTTATAAAACGAAATCTTTTTAGTCATTTTACTGAGATGTATGAATGACTGATATTTACATACAGAGACATGGAATGACTCCGTAGTGAATACACTTTTGTTTTTATATTTATATGTTCCTTAATACCAGAGATGAGAATCTTCCATTTTGCATTTTAAATACTTTTCTCAATGCATTTTACATTTTAAATGCTTTTTTGCAACATTCTTCCTACTATCTCCACTCATCTTTTTTTCATAAGCCCCAAATATCAGTCGGTCCTCAACCTCGCTATGAGAGATAATTTACATTTGTCAAGTTGCTCCCTGGTAGGAGCCCTGGAAATTGAGTGATACCATTACAAAAAATACTGATTCAAATACTGAACATGGGGCCATGACGCTGTAATATTAAATGTTAGATAGCAGTTTCTATGTTTTTACGTTGGCAACATTAGTCCCGCGCAAATTTTTTGAGGTTTCATAATCCGTAGTCGTTGTGTTTTTGGATTTACCATCATGTAATATGTTTGTTCTACATTGATGTCCATTATTAAATGACAAAATTGTTTAAAAATTCTATAATTATTTTGATTGTTTAACCTGACAAACCATTTTGCATTTTCAATGCATTTTTTAAATAGGTATTTTGCATTTTGCATTTGAAATGCTTTTCTAAAAAACATTTTGCATTTTCAAATGGAAAAGTTTTGACCCATTTCCATTTTGCATTTCAAATGGTTTCGGGTACCCATTTTGCACATCTCTGCTTAATACATATTTAGTTTTCCGTACTCCACACTATTAATTTGAATTTACCTTAATTTAATCAAAAATCATAATTTATTGTAAACTATGTAACACAACTGTATTACTTGTTAACTACTTTTGTAAAAGTCCATTAGGCCGTAAATAAATAAATAAATGATACTAACCTAAATAAAATCCATTAGGAATACCAGAAATAAGTTTGGTAATTACAACAACATTTGGTAATTGGTAACAACACAACTTTGTTTGCAATGATTGATTGGAAAGCACGGTTTTATAAGTACCATTTTGATTTTGGTAACTAAATATGGAATAAAATAGCAGTTCAAACTTTAAAAAGTCTAACTACTAAAACTAAAATGACATCATAATATTTATATCGAAAATGGAATCACTAGTTATTTTATTTTCAATTATACGTTATTTTGTGGTTAAAAGAAGTAGTTAACTGATTATGATACAGCAATAGCAAAATTACTTTATAGTAAGCGAACTTGGGGCCCTTGTGGAACACCATGTGTCATAATGAAGATTTAAAGTGTTGTGGTCGCTTTGCGTCGGCAATATAAAACACTACTGTTTCAATTTAAATCTCAAGCCGAATTCATGTTTTGAACACTATTATAATTTTTGGAAACATTGCTTTATCCATTGAGATCAATTGAATGAATTTCTCGATTCATCGGGCCATGTGATAAGTCAAAATAACATAAAAGTATGTATGAGTGCAATGTATATTAAGGTGGAGCGGTCTAGTATGGAGAATTTTTTTTTTCGTAATATAGAATTCGACATACGCGGGATTGGTGCTCCGTTATGTACTTATCTTAAATAAAAAATATAAAAAAATATTTATTTTTAATTACGACATCGCCACCACTTTGAATTTTTGATAAAAACACTGAAAACACCAATAATGTTCTCCCGATTCTTAGAAATGCTTATAATTATGTAAAACAAAATTGTGTGTTTTTTTATTACCTATGATATAATTACATTTTTGTTTTATAATATAATTATTAAGTAGGACTGTAGGAACAGTTAAACTATTCCCACACAGCAACGAATCCTTCTACCCCAAACGCGTATCAAACAGAGTGAAGTGTATCGCGTATCATCTTGGCGAAGTTTCCGATCCGCTAGACATTATCTAGTAGATCGGGGTACTGACGCTCTTCCTTCTTGTAGTTTAAACTTTAGACTCTAAAAAAAGGTGCTTCGTCTTCAATTCCTCAAGAAATAATGCAAAGTGAAGCACAACCAAATAATTCTCACCATGAGGTGAAAGACTTCCCTGTTGTGGCCAGAACACTAGACAGATATTGTATTTCAGATCGAGCAGGAGCTGCAATTGTTTTCGCTGTATTACAAGATGTTGGCTTAATTGAATGAATGACGGAAGGACAAAACTTTAAGCATGGAGGACAACCGGTGAAAAATAATAACTGAAGAACACGTTAGTTTAGTAAAAGAACCAGGTAGCGAGTACATGGGACAAATTTCATTAAAAACCGGAAAATCTCAAGCAATAAGTAGTGGAATTATTTCATTACTGTCTTCGAAAGATGTTGCTTTGGAAAAAATGTTGCAATTGGATGCGACGGAACTGCAGTTAATACGGGGTACAAAGGAGGTGTTATTCGGCGCCTTGAATCACATCTCAAACGGCCTTTACAGTGGATTGTCTGTCAATTACAAGCAAACGAACTCATTTTGCGACATCTCTTTGAGAACATCGACGGAACCACGACTGGACCGCAAAGTTTCACTAGAATTATTGGTAAATCTTTAAATAAGTGTTAACAACTTCCTGTCGTGAAATTTAAAATCATTCAATGTTCATTACAAAGTATGACAAATACACAGGATTTAAGTACAGATCAGCTGTATCTACTGAAAATGTGTAAAACTATTGACTCCGGATTCTGCAATGAAAATTTATCAAAAACAAATCCCGGTAAAATTGTACAATCCAGGTGGCTCACTACAGCGAATCGAATTCTTCGGCTTTACATTTCTACCCTAAAACCATAAAAAATATGGTAACTTTAACGACATTTGTACAGTTTACGCACATATGTGGTTCAAAATTAAGACCAAACCATTATGTCATTCCGGTGCAAGGCATTTACACGAAACAATAGTGCTTTCACTGTATTTGCCCAGTGATTTAAAAGATATTATTGATCCAGTAATCCAGCGTAATGGTTTTTTGGGCATCACGAAAATATAATGTTAGACATGTTAAACGACAACCGAAAATACGAAAGAAAGTTGGCGTTGAGAAGAATATTGAAAGAATATTGAAAAATAAATGAAAATGCAATCAGACTTTATTCGTACCTTCAAAGTGCCTGTTTTTGATTTTTCAGCAGATGATTATATTGATGTTATAAAGTGGGAAAATATAACCGAGCCACCAGTAACCAAATTTTTAAGTGACGAGACAATTTTACAAGCCATTACCGATCACACGATAATTGAGAATGTCATACTACCAATGATAAAGAATTTTCTTTGCCACACTCAAGCTACAGAGAGATGTGTGAAAATTGTAACAGAAGCCTCAGCCGTTGTTTGTGGACCCTTGAGGCGAGATGGATTAATAAAAACAAGGTTAGAGTCACGACACCTTATGCCTATTTTTAACACCAAAATGCAGTACCGTTCATAGTAACTTTTGTAAATTTCAAGTTTTTCAATGCGGTAAATAATATATGTACATTTTTTATTTCCACTATTTGTTCCATTTTAACAATCTACGAATGTATTATCTGTAAAATACAAATTTTATATGTGTTTTATTTCGCGTACATGAGCTATAAATACTTAGGTAAAATCGTGAAAATGATAAAATATAAAGCTTTGGCGATGTCCAGGTATTGTGAATATATTTTTTTTATTATTTTTGTTGTAATTTTTAATTTATGGAGCATCTTTCCCAACTATGTCAATTTCGAAATTCTCAAAAAAAAGATTTCACTCCACCTTAATGTATATATGTTAATGGTACGAGGAGTGTGCAATCATCGAAAGTTTGGTTATGTATGTTATTTGTTATATTATTTTTTAGGTTGATTTTTACCTTTGACTACATCTCCATCCCTGACTTCAGACTGTGTTTTCACATCTCCTGTGTGGTGGTCCTTCACTTCGTAGTCGTAGGCGTATGCTGGATAGGCCTGCAGAAAGCAAACAATGTTACAATCAACGTCACAATAAAACCTGAAAGGATTAAAATTAAAACAAAAACAAAAAATAATAATAATAGGAAATAATCGAGTGGAGGCAATTATCACAACCAGTCCTATGGGCAGAAACTGACTTTCTCCATGAAAAACACTACGAAAAGTTAAAACATTATTTTTTTATATATTTTTGAGGAGTTTTTTGTATTGCAGTTGAGAAAACTTTCCTCATTTAGAACATTCAATCTCTTTGAACCTTAAAACACAATGAATGTTCGTAAAGACAATATATTGGTAAATCTTGGTATGAAACCGACACTGCGTGAACCATTTTTTTCTGCCCTTTCTTTAGCAAAGAGCGCAAAATATTGTAGGTTAAGCCCTGTTGTTAGATATTTCATCGATAAATTTATATGACACTACTAAACGAGGGGACGAAGACTATTATTATAAATATTTAGTAAATCTCGGCCACGGAAAGGGTTATTGCATGATACCAAGTTCTGCACTGTAACAGTTCACATTCTGATCGGTAACACGCTTCGCTGGTTGTACCATTATCAAGAGATGAGCTCTTGTGAGGTGTCACATTAAAAAAATATAAATTCTTACATAATGGTCCTTATGGTGTCCGTGTTTTTCCCAGAGACCTTCGCCTCCAAGTCCGCCATATCCCAAACTGTTGCCTCCAAGTTTTCCATAAGCCAAACCAAGTCCACTATGGCTCAGCCCTCCATATTCAAGTCCGCCATATTCAAGTCCACCGTATCCCAGACCGCCATATTTAAGGCCTAGTTCTCCAACACCCAGACCAAGGCCTCTTCCTAGGCCAGCTCCTCCGTAGCCGAGACCTCCTAGACCAAGTCCCAAGGATCCATGACCCCTGACTATATTACTGTGGGAGATGGCCGCGTGCCCTCTGCACAAGGCGACCAGAGCAGCCACGCATACTGACAACTGGAAAAACAAGCAAAGTAATTTAAAAAATATATAATATGTGACTTTGAAGGAAGGTGAAGAAGAAAATGTGACTTTTCAAATGGGTTCCCGAGAGACAAGCTGAGGAATATGTGAACTGACTGTGTAAAAGAGAATTAAAGCCATAAGGAAAGGCTAGAGGACTGAACCAAAATGACTAAGAACCTAAGCAAGTCACTAAGAATATAGAGGAAGTTAAATCTCAACCGGTAAATAAATATATTAAAACTTATCAAATTTAAAATACCATCTTGTTGACTTATAAATGCAATAAGGAACAGGAAATGTCGAAATATGCGTAAGCAAGTACGCATGAAATATTAAAGAATTCAGTCCCTGGAAAAACCCGAAAACCGCAAAACAGATAATATAACAAAATACATACATAATGCCAATAGAATTATGATTAAAATAGCTACTGATGAGACTAAAGTTGTTGATTAAGGCGAAGCACTACGAAGTAATACTAATCATGTGTTTTTGGCTTGAAAATTTGATTGCTTAGAAATATTTAGATGTTTATTAAATACTGTGACTAAAACACATCTTGGTAATTGAAATAATCAAGCACAAGTCTTTTCATAAAACCATGAAAAAATAAGTATCAGACCTATAAAAATTGCTTTAAAGTTCATAATATCCTACTTACGAATCCATTTTCGATTATGGTTTTATTGTATAATGTGGCAAAATTAATTTCTCTAGAAAATGATAGTAAAAAAAATTGAATATAACATACTTTTTGATGATGTTTTTTTCTTTCATAAATCAAAACAGGCGGATGGTGTCAAGTGAGAATTTAAACCTTATTGCCATTTACATAAGGAGTGTTATTGTTTTCATGCTTGCAAGATGTGCATGCATCAGAGTTTCTTGCAATAAATGCTCATATTATTGGGTAATATTTTTCTTGAGAATTACTATAATTTTTTCGATATCTGATGGTGTGTTTTGAAAAATTATTAAAGCTATATTCTAATCCAAATTTCAAGAACCAAATTTGTTGTATCTTCTATAAATATTTTCAAAGTTTAAAAAATTGAGCAAACTTAACTTACCTTGATTGAGATCATTTTGTTGAATTGTAAACACTATCGACTGATTACAACTGATGCATTTCCAATAAATCCACATCTTTATATAACCAAATTGCACCAGCACAGTTTCGTGTCGAGTTTTTGGAGTTTCGTTTCGCTTGAATGGACAATGTTGCGTTATTTACAGGCATTTCAGTTACCTACTTCAACACCTTAATGCATCACGCACTTACCCGTAACATCCGTCGACAAAATGAAGGTTGATCGAAACGAAATTTAATATATTTAATAAATGCAAAGTGTTATGTGTGTCGATTCTGCGTGTGAAGCAGGGTTGGGAAAATGGGTGACCAAATAACTCATCAAAATGACAATTCAACACACATTTAAAAAGTGATATAAAGTGATGAAACAAAAACTAGGTTAAATAGATGAGGAAGGTTAGTTTTTTATAGCTATTATAAATATATTGACTTTATATCACTAAAAGTGTGTTGAATTGACATATTGATAAAAACACACTTTTTAAAGTGATATAAAGTCATGAAAAGAGATGAAAAACACGTCAAAAAGGTCATGTTAGGTTAGGTTACTTTTTTCATCGCTTTTATTGACTGTACATCACTCTTTAAATGTATGTTAAATTAGGTGATCAGATAACTCATCAAAATAACAATTGGAGCAAATTAGATAGGTTGTTAATAAAAACAGCAGAATGTAGATAACTTAAAAATATAAAAGAGAGTGTGAGTTTTATTGGACGTTTGGCTTCGCTGAAATCGGGTTGAGCTTTCATTTCAGACCACGATTCAAGACTATCACTCAGAATTGAAGCGTTGCTTGCAATCCAAATTATGAGGTTCATTCACATGCGATTGAAAGAATCCAAAATAAATTCAGGCTTTCGTAGATTTATTCTGAAATCAAAAACTGTATAATAATGAAATAAATACAAAATCATCCATGTATAAAAATTCTTCCAGTGTCGTTTGTACAGCGCTAGCTAACCTAGTTTTTGTTTCATCACTTTTAATGACTTTATATCACTTTTTAAATGTGTGTTGAATTGTCATTTTGATGAGTTATCATGGAACCGTTAAATTATCATTGTGTCAAGTTATAGTGGTATCGTGAAAATTTGATTTGACGCGTCAAATTGACAACCTCAGCAGGTAAATTCACGTAGAAGTAATGATCTAACTATGAAAGGGTAGGTAGAGAGGAGTGACTGCCAAACAACTTGGTCTTTGCACACACTCTTTGCTTCATTCACATTCATACATCCTCTCATACATACCTATATGTTTTTATTTGTATTTTGAATGTGAATAGCACAAAGAGTCCCAATTGCTCCCAACCGTTTGGAGCCAGTGATACTACGGCATCGGCAAACGTGAGGTGGAGAAGAGGAAGGTGGGGGAGTATCTGGCTATTCTGATCTGGTCACCAAACACGGCCAAAGCAATTTCAAACAACTTTTCAATTCTGAATGGTGGTCTTATGCCAGGGCGATACTTAAGTTGTCTTTCACTCTGGAACGTGCCGCAAGTATAGTTTATATTATTTTAAATGAATCAATTGCGAAATAAGAATATAATATGCAGAATAAATGGGCGCCTATTTGGCACAACCCTGGAATACAAGAAGTACATATTTTCACGGTACAAATGTAGCAAAGGTTTCTACGTTTAACGGGCATGAATTTATAAATATTAATTACACAGTTAAAGTACGCAATTATTGTATTTTTGTTGTTTTCCCGCGAGTACCAAAACGAACTGGAATATTAATTTGATTTAACTTCTGTACACAATAATAATTTTTGTATTGCATCTCACTAAACATAAATCATGTTTTTTTTTCATAAAATAATCAACATCACTAGGACTAAGCCTGTATCGAGGTTAGCAATTTAAATTCGAATGAAGCAAACATAGAGTGATCACAAACATAATACTACATACAAACACAAAATATTTTTAAAATAAAGAAAAAAATATGTATTATATGCGATACCAGATGGGTAATTTGACAGTATATTGTAACCATAACTAATCATTAATTATTATTCCCAAGAAGAAACAAAGTAGATAATAAAGACAGCTAGGGTGACATCCAGTTTTTAGCAAATGGGTCTTATAAATAAAATCTTATTATTTAAGAAAGGACAAGGATGAAAAATATTAAGAAAATCGTCCGTCAATACAAATATCTTAATTAACTTTTTTAATTTAACTAAGGAATTGGTAGACTCAATATGAATTGGAAGAATATTAACCATAAGTGGTGCTTATAATTGTGTATTATAAGCACTCCAGTATATTATATTTATTATTCCATAATTCAGTCTTACGAAGAACGACTCCAATACTTAAACTTTACGACCCTGGATAATTTGCCGACAAGACAAGAAGACAATTTGCTGACTTATGAGGAAGCTACAAGCCAAAAATGTTTACATTCTTGGTGTACCTTATATTGTAGGTAATAGGCATTAAAATAGGTTGACAAAAAGATTCTAGAAACTTTCGATTCCAAGCACAAAACTGGTTTTTATTTATTTTGTAAATAATTTTACAAGAAAGCGAAAAAGTTAATCAAGTGAAACTGTCATAGATAATCTTAGCTATAATAATGCATTTTTTAAAGTTGTTTCATTTACGTGTTCATACATTTATTTCTATTGAAAAATATTCTTTTAGTGGTTTACATTTATTTAATAATTAGAGTAATTTATTATTTTATTTGTAGTCTACTCAAGCGAAACCATAGGAAAACCTTCAATTTATCTAAAGCATATTTTTTGGTATTCATAATGTACATCGATTCGTTATAAATATTAATCAAAATTGTGATTTAGCATTAAGCTTCACCTTAATATGTCTACACAAAATTATTCATGACAAGCTTGAAGCAACTCATTGTGTGAGCAATATTCTTATTAAAGTTCCTAATAGACGTAATCTAAGGAGTCAGAATATATTCCATCTAGAATTATATAAGAACAATTTTGCATACTTCGATCCATTGTCTCGAATGTGTCGTCTGTACTTATTGAATGTAATTACATAGATACTCGTATATACACAAATAGTCTCGCTTATTTAAAAAAGCAAATTAGCAATAGATTCTGAATGTTTGTTTGTTTTTTTTTTATAACTCTATTTGTTTTCTTTTTTTGTTTTATTTTTTTGGATCATATATTGTATCTGTATGTTTTGTTTTTTTATGTATCTTTTTTTTGGAATGGTTCACGTTTTGTTGTATATATTTTTTGTTAATACATAATGTATAATGATACTTAAACTGTACATGATGTGAACATTTTTAAGTACCTGTTGACATCTACGTTTTTTGCAGCGCTTATCTAATGACTTTTTCATGTTAATAGTCTGTAAATGTTCCTAAACAATAAATAAATAAGTACGTGGTCCTGACCAAAGATAATAGAAACAAAAGAGATGGGCCATGAACAATTAATATTATGAAAAGTATCGCCAACATAGTTCACCCATATTACTGCAAATCTCATGTGCGCACAACACCCGCCTTCGTTTCTACCTACACACAAAACTTGTCACATTTATTTCATAGGCGATTTTTAACAATCAATTCAATTTTGTCATAGCTTAGCAAAATCGACACTCTTCCATTCCTAATTTACTTTGTTCACATATTTTTATTTACTATACGGTTTCACATAAAAAATTAAAAATCTATCAACGGTATGCCAATGTAAATGCCTTGTTAATAGAAATATGGAACAAGTTTCATTTTTATCAGTGAGTTGACGAGTTATTTAAATAAACTATATGAATTTCAAGGCGCCAGAGGTCACCTTTCATTACGTAACACATGAAAAAAAGAGTTCAGCTCATAGTGGAAGCTTGGGAAAAAAATAAAGTTGACAAAATTTAACTTAAAAAATATTTATTTTTTACACAACTTTTAATTTTAGTGATTCACATTATTAAAATTATTGTGTACCCCAACTGACAAACAAATTGAAATCATCTGTCTAGAGAAGTAATTGATTTTGTGGAATCACATCCAAAAGATGCAATGTTTATTTTGAGAGGAACGTTTGTGCGGTCATTTTCATACAAAACTTAAATTTGGATTTGAGGTCAAAATACCCAACATAACTGAATAATTATTTTTTCATTCAAAGAGTGCAGCAAAAATCTAGTACATATATATGCTACTTTAATTATTTGTGTTTTAAATTATAAAATATTGGCAGTTAAATAAATCGATTTTTCACAATTTTAGAGGCAAGTTTGGCAATTATTTGTGACATAATAGTAATTACTAAAAAAAAAAAAATTTTTACTACGCAATTAGAATGAAATATAACATAAAAATTTTAATTAATAAAAAACAACTATTTTGAGGTGTTTAAATTTCATTTTCAAACAACCGAATTTATGTCGAATACAAATTTGTCGCATATAAATTTTAAACTCCGACACAAAAAACGCATTTTTAACGTGTTATATTTTTAATTTATATTTCATTGTATTTAAAAAGTAAAAAATACCCACAAAACATTGTTAAAGTTGTCATTGTCAAATCCTCTAATATCGTGAAAATTTTAATTCTTTAATGGCCTATATTTACTAATTAAAAACACGAATAAATAAAGCAGCACATATTCGTACTAGATATTTGCTATTTCTTTTGATAATACAAATAATTATTTGGTTTGGTCAAGTATTTTGGCCGCAAATTCAAATTTAAGTTTTGCTTGAAGAAGGCCGTTCCCCAAAATAATAACCTCTTTTCTTTGAATGAGTGTTCCCGCCAATGTATGACAAAGATGAATTTATAAAAGACATAAGTAATAATTTAGTTTCGTAAGAACTTTAACCACATACTGATAATAAAATCACTTATATTTTCTTCGTTACATTCTAACCACACCTAAAAACACACATATATATTGTTATAATTTGTCGCTGGGTGTAATTAAAATCCTTTGGCAACATCAGTATGTTGTTATCAATATAAAAAAAATTTAAATCACTTAATCCGAAAACACATCATCATTGATATTGTCTCTGGAAGCTTGTTTTTGGTTTGCCGGCTCCGTGCTAGAGCTCTGCCTGACCGGTTTCGGTGGACCATCGTGTATATCAGAGATAAAGAATCTGCTCACTGACTCCTTGGTCAAACTGCGAAGTTCTTGTGTAGAATTCTGCTCCGAGAGAGAACTGATATTGCTGCGAGGAGAGAAAGACTTCCTCTCTCCAAAAGATGGGTGCTTCAAGGAATCCGCTTCTGGGGTGCTTTTCTTGATAGTGCGAAGTATTTTGACTGTGGTTTCTTTAGCTCCATCGTCTCTGATGATTATTTTCTCGTCATCATCGTCTGCTACTGAAGCGTGCAGTTTGATTGATTCTGTCAAAGCCAAAATTCTCGGTGATTCTAAGTCTTCTACTACTAGTCGAGATTTCCTGTTTGGATTCTCCGTTGCTCTCACGTTGATGGTGTGACGTTTGAGAGCTTCGATTTTGGCTTTGTCGGGTTCTTCGTCTAGATTCACATCCGATGAGAGAAGTATATGGGAGACTGGCCGTTTCTTCTCAAATTGGCTGTAGGCACCGAAGTGGGTGCTGTCTGGACTGTTTCCATTGTCACATTTCTCCGCAGCTTGGATAAGATCGTAGAAGAATATCTCTCGAGGACTCATGGGTGGGTTGTTAAGATCGTCGTCTTGCGCGATAGTTTCTACCGGCGTAAATGGGGTATTTATTTCAACCAGATGCAAGAATTGACTGAATTTTTGTTTGTCCATCGAATTCATGCTGCCGATGCTTCCGCTTTTCAATGCCACGGTGTTCGGCGACTGGTTGTCTGCGGGTTGGAAAGTCTTGGAATAGTGTACATTTACAACAGTTGTAACAGAAGGGGGAGTCTTAACACTCTGCTGCCCGAGAGGTATTTTTTCTCCGAAGAACTCCACGTTGGCGTGACGATTTGCCAACTCGACATCAACAGGCTGTAAATTAACGGGTTTTCTATTCTTAACACTGCTAGTCTTCACATTTCCATCTTGGGGTTTGGCGATAACTGGACCAGACGTTGTCACTACTTTTTCTGTTGTTATAGTGACTTTTGTGTCTGATATCGGTTTGGGTGGTGGTTGTGGGGCTACCCTTTTACCTATATCTATCTTTCTACTAACCAAATCCTTTGTACCAGCGTCGTGAGCAGTTGTAAGAACAACAAAACCAGAAGAGCTTGGGCTTCTACTCTTGACGCTTCTCAAACTATGCCTCTTGTTGTCGCCTGAACTAGGTATCCTGGGTCGATCTCGAAAATCCGGTTCATCAGGTTGCTGCTTTCTCAAAGCCACATCGTATCCCGGTCCTTTAAGGATCAAGTCTTCTTTAGGCTTGAGTTTTTGGCAACAGGTGTTAAAACTTTCCTTATTATTCCCACATTTATTGCAAATGTCTGCATCCTTTAAAGTGCATGGACACTTGGCTCCTCCTAGCGGGTGGAAAGTCATGCAATGAATGCAGAGAATTTCTTTCTCGTCTCCATATTCCGGATTTAGAAAGATCTGATCATACTTACTCTTGCTAGACCTGGGCACAGCGCACTTCCAAAGCACCAGCAATACGGCGAGGATGAGGCAGAAGATCAGCAGAGCGACACTCCAGAATAAGTAAGGAAAATCTATCGGCCAATCTGGATTATAATTGTGAACCTTAGACCAAGTAATTGGACAAATAACGAACCAGAAAAGCAGAAACCAGATGGCAACGAAGTACGGAAAATTCGCCCATTTAAAGGGATGAGATCGAATCACATCAGGTTTATATGTAGAACTCCTTTTGCAGCACTTTAAATGCTTGACTTCACTTTTTTGCTTTCCCATTTTCAAACGTTTCTCACACCACTGAAATCCTTTTTCACTACTATATTTTGAGCTACGCCTTTGTTTTACAAAACATGGATAAGTTTAAAGGACTTTTCTATTGAACAATTTAAAATAGACTGGTGCCAAATAGTGGTCAGCTAAAAAGCAAACACAATTAATCTCAGATCCGGCGAGAAATAAAATATTTTATCATAACCACATCCTGTTAATGTAAACCTAACCCAAGGTGCCAACACTTATCAGCGTTACATTATTCCACAATCATTCAGCAGTTCTTATGATCCTGTGGGGATTTGTCAAAAATAACATTATTTATAAAATTTAAACAAACTCTTTTTATTTTAAAAAACTATTCGTTAACTTTTTACCGGAAAGTCTTTGATTTGATTGTGACTTATAATATCGTTGTTAGTTCTGCTTGCAATTAATCTTAAATAATGCTTATTTACATACACATATGTGCATATATCTCCAAATCACGATTAGATGGCATAGCACTATCTTGCACGAACTCCTTCAATGAAATATAGAAAAAATGGTTGTTTGTTGTTTTTCTGTCGGTTTACGGGTTTCAAAAGGCGCCAATATGCCCATGGGCGCCTTTACAGCTTAAGACGGCCCTGTTTATGTTTAACGTCGGGTACACGTCAACTTGATTGATCCTGACTACTTCTTTGTTCCTTCCCTGTAAGCTCTATAAAAATTCAAGCTGCTTAAATTTGCTCCCTAGCTTGGAAAGGGTCAACGCCCATGCAATTAGGTACTTAGGTATAGTATGAAATTGATCCAACTCTATGGCCCAGTTGTTTTGCAGAAATTTACGTGTAACAAAGTCATCAAATGGCCTATCAGTGCCATTCTGTTTTTTAACACTTGAAAGAACCCCGCTACGCCGATTCTAGTTACGTATTTGCATTTAACGGCAACCTTTCTTTCAACCTTTTTTTCTTCAAAATTTTATTGATGTTGAATTATTGATTCACCTACTTTACTACAATTCCTCCCTTTCAATATTCCCTCCGTAGACTGAGAAATAATGAAGTGCTCTTCCTCAATAAACACTCAACTAATTATGGATATTATTCGCCACTGTCCAGAATGTGTAGGCTGGTCAACTCAGGTCAAAACCTAGAATTTTTTGGTGTAAGTCTAAATTATTCTTGTCTGTCACTAAGCAAAAGAAAAAAATTATTATCATTTTGAATTCTTGAGAGGTTTTGACTTGACTTGACCCAACTACTAATCGGTCAGGCGCTATACCTAATGAATTAATACCATTAGGTTAAGTATATTGCCGACCTACAAAGCTATTTTCTGGTTACAGTAAAATGACCGTAAACAAAGTATACCTACGAAATGATCGTAATCAATTGATCGTAACTCTCATTTGATCGTAATCAAATGATCGTAAGCAAAATGATCATAGGCAAATAAAAAGCATATAATAGTGTCTGCTTGTCATGTTAAAATGAACGATACATTTTAATACTTGTCGTTATTATCATATTAAATGTTACAGTTAGCGGATAACTCATCAAAACGACGATTTCACACACCTTTAAAAAGTGATATTAAGTCCTGAAAATTGATGAAAGAAAAACTAGATTAAATTGATTGGGTAGGTTAGGTTTCTGGATTAGTCTTTTTTAATGACTTTATATCAATTTTAAAGCGTTGAATTGTCATTGCGTGGAGTTGCCATGGAACCAAACGTTACGATCAAATGAAAATTGTGATCTTTTTTACATACGATCTTTTGCATTTTGATTAGGATATTTTGCATACCATCTTTTGATTACTATCTTTTGCATACGATCTTTTGATTGCGATCTTTTGCATACAATCTTTTGCATATGATGTTTTGATTACGATATTTTGCATACGATGTTTTGATTAAGATCTTTTGCATGCGTTGTTTTGATTCGGATATTTTGCATACGATCTTTTCAGAGGCGGATTTGCCCTTAGGCCTATGTAGGCCCGGGCCTAGGGCGGCCAGATATTAGGGGCGGCCAATCGTGACAAAAAAGTCACAGATGATAACAAGAAATGACTTCCTAAGTACCTAAATATTGTACGTACGAAATAGCGATATGCAAGAGCGTGTTCACACACAGCACACAGCGCGCCCCCACGCCCCGCACCCACCACACCTATCATGCTCCGTCGCTCGCCCGCTCGCATATTTCCAATCCATTCAGTTGCTCTAGTGACTGAACCGCCTTAGGTATTGTTATGCATAATAGCGTGTTCACATACAGAGCTATAATATGCGTGGGATGGCGTATTTCAGCATATCGCTCGCCATACCTTCCAATTTGGAATGTACGGCAAGCGATATGCCGAAATACGCCATCCCATGCATATTATAGCTTTGTGTGAACACGCTCTTAATCACCTTACAAAAGCTATAATAAATAAATAAATCAGATATTATAAAATAATACAATAATAAGAGGTTATTTATGCCAATTATGAACTTTCCACTGATGATAGTTAATAATAAAGTGTGACATTATAAAGGTATTTTCTTTAAAAAATAAAAAAATATATATTTTTAGTTGAAATCTAGAAAAATGGGGGGGGGGTGGAGGAACGTAGGAATTGGATTAAGAGGCAAAGGATTTTTATTTCTTTTTAGCATTGTTCTAAAGTAGCCTACGGAGTTCGGATTTGTGACATCTATGGTCAAAATAGATAAAGCATTGCAATTTGCAATAGCTCCGTGTTAAAATAAACGGCTGGCCAAGAAAATGTTTTAAATAATTACAATAAATGTTTTACGAATGGTAGGAAATGTGGTCCATTTTTGGACCGAAATCCATCGCAGAAAAATAAAAGTGGTCCGTTGTCCATTTTTCGACCTGTGAAACACTTATATATTATTGCATGAGAATAAACCTGGAACTAGTTAAATAAATTAAACCTAAAACTGTTTTAAATGTTTTATTCAAATCCTTGAAACCTTAAAAGATATTACAAACTAGCAGCTATTATAGTTAACTAAATTTCTGAATCGATTTCGATAAAAGTTGTCAATAAAGTAAATTCATTATGTAGTCTATAGTCTATATCAGGGGTCTCCAAACAACGGCCCGCCAATGTCATCAATCCGGCCTGCGACAATCGACAATTATACAGTAATTGAACTAACGAATTTAGCAAGCGTATTTTTTTACATTAATTCCACACAGGAGGCTTTGAGGAAAATATTTTCCCTCACGACCTATGTCATCTTAGGTGATGCTGTGTGGAGGGTCTTTTTAAGGAAGGGAAGGATAGGAAGTTCTGAAAAGGAAAATGTATGAGGGGTGGGTAGGAATCTGGGGATTAGTGTGTCCAGGAGTGACATACGTATGAATACATCCCTCCAACTGCGGTGCAAGGCGATGGGTCAAGATAGTCCGGCTGGAAAGGTCAAAAAGCCTCCCTCACCCAGTCTCTCTCGATCCGGCCCGCCACGCAGCAGGTGGGCAGACGTATCCACCGCCAAGACCTGGACAAATCTCACCCCATGAACCATGAATGATAATGGCAGGAAAATTAAAACGGTTTTGACCCTAGGAACTTACTGAAAAGTTTGGATACTCCTGGTCAATATGATGGGTACTGAGAAAGGGGCGGCTACTTGGTCTGGGGCCTAGGGCGGCCAGGACTGCAAATCCGCCTCTGGATCTTTTGATTACGATTTTTTGCATGCGATGTTTTGATTGGGATATTTTGCACACCTTCTTTTGCATGCGATGTTTTGATTAGGATATTTTACATACGATCTTTTGCATGTAATGTTTTGAATAAGATATTTTGCGTACGATATTTTGCGGACGATCTTTTAATTACGATGAAAGCGTTGTATACCCTATTTTTCACCTTTATCTCTTTTCTTTCACATACAATCCTTTTCTATTAATTTTGTGTCACTTATTTTGTAAATTCGACTATGTCCGTTAGTAAATAAATAAATAATAAGCGTGTAATGTATGCATAAGTGTCAATGTATGCATGTGCAATGGTGGGGGACTCGGTTAGCAGATGAATTGAACCCACGACGCCTGGGTGGGAACCTGACGCATTTGCTAACCAAACTACGAATCGGTCAAGCGCTAGGTTAAAGAATTAATATGACTCGGTTAAGTCCCTGTAGTAAACGTTTAAAGACGGTTTAAAAGGGATATATATATGTAAATACGAATGTTAGAGGGAGCGCGCTAATATTAAAAAACGATAATATTTAAGCGAAAAAGTTCCCATTCATTCTGATGGAAACTGCTACACTAGCGCCTCCTAGCGGCATGAGTTTTGTGCCTTGGTTTTCTCTCATACATTTTTTTGTTTAATATGAATTCCGCACAAGACTCCCAACTGCTCCCGACCGTCTGAAGCCAGTGATACCATGGTATCCCCAATTGTGGTATGTTGTGAGGCTGATGGTAGTGGGGAGGGGAATGAGATGGGAAAGAAGTTGAGGAAGTACCTGGCTTTTCAGATCTAGTCACAAAACACGGCCAAAGCCATTTATGATCAAGGAGCGGCGGGCGGTCACTGGTGACTTCGTTCGTTCGTGGTCGGCAGGATTTGGGCGACATCGACAGCCGCCACACCCCCCCTCACTACTTGCCGCACGGGAACAATATTTTACAGGAATACCAACAAGAGAAAATGTCATCAACAGAAATCATTCCAGCTGTCATCCCATACAACGAAAGTGAATTTACGATTTACGTAATTAAAAATTAAAATGCTAAAATTAAAAAATATCCCAAATGCAGTCAGATTCCTTTTATAGTAATTAAGGTAAATCAGAAGGTTTTATTAAAAAATATTTCGTATAATCCGTGTCCAGCGATTCCGAATATTTACCCATTTTTTATTGTATTTTTGAGTTAAGTATGCAGAAATGTTCCTGGATATCATTTTATTCTTAAAAATATTATTGTGCATGCACTTATTATTGTACTCCTGAACAACTTACCTACAACAATGTAAACATGTAAATGCCTTCAAGGCATAAATAAAATTATAATTACTTTATTAATTTTTTTTTCTTAGATTATAGTGAATAACCCAAAGTTTCTTTCTCGTTATGAGCGTGATATAAGGTGGCAGGTAGTTTATTGTCTTCCCCAAAGCTGAATATTGGCCAGTACGTCGTTAGCCACCACGAAGATGTACGCGCTGACGACGTCGCTGAAGGTGTTCTTGAAGAGGACCAGCCAGGCGTTGACAAACTGGCTGATGACCCAACTCAGACCGGTATCCAAGAAACTAAGGCCAAGGAGCTTGCTGAATCTCAACTGAAACATACATTTTCACAAGTGCTTAATTGTAGGAATTATGAATCAATATTTAACCGTGAAAAAAATACCAGTAGGATGAATGTAATCCGCATAATTCTTAATATGCCCGAATTATTTAAATAGCACTTTATTTCACAGTGGCAATAATTGGGGCAAAATTTTATTAAAGTGTCTTCTTGTTCCCATGATGTAACACAGCTTTACCGTTGGATTTTGAATCTCATAACCCATATCTATGAAGAAATATTGTTCTGAATGTGTATGCATGCTAAAATATGTGTTTTAGGATTACTAAAAATATTGATTTGTTATTTCCTAAATTAATAGAGATAATGTATAAGATTTAAGAAACATGGTAGACTATGGTTGTATGATGGATATAAGACCAAATTGCTCAGGATTCCATTGACAGCTGAGAGCACTAAATTATCAGTTCTTGGTATCTAGCAAGGTCGGTGGATAAATCGGATAAATGGTTCATCGTCACCGATTATGACTGCAGATCGCTAACAAACAAACAACAGTTTGCAATGACTAAGTGTTGTTGATTCATTCCACATGAACTTTTGTCTGTACGTTTTCAGGAACAATGACAAGTTTGTTATCGATGGACGGTGCTAGATAGACCTTTGATCCGCGGCAAAACCGACAGCTGTCGATCCTCCGCGAGCTATACACCTACACCTACATACAAAATGCTATCTCAAGCACTCACAACAATTGAATTTGGGAGCCACCTCTGAGCTGAAGCCCCACATTATTTGATAAACCTATGATTCTGTGCAAAGGACGGCGGTCCGTCTGATTGACAATCCGTTGTTAACAGAATTTGATGTTTTTTCAGACGTTGTTTTTAATTTGGGAGGTGGTCAATGGGTACCGCCGCCCCGGGAACCATACTCTGGGTTACCAACACCTCTGCCACAGGTCACCTGAAGTGGTTCGCTACATTTGGTGACTTAGCAGGGGTGCCCGGGCTCATGGAGGGTTGTGCGTTCTGGATCACACTGATGAATGGGTCGGCCTACTTACTGCGGGGCGGGCCGGGCTGGGAGAGGCCGGTTGAGGGAGATCCAGTAAACCGGTTATCGCTGTCCGGGCCGCTGGATAGTACAGGGGCCCGACCCTTGGGCTCACGACCAAGGGTGGGCTGCCCCATCAGCCAGCGAAAAAACCCTGCCGCTGATGTTGTGCCGGTTCGTGACCGGTGAGGACCCAGCATCCAGCGTTTGGGGCGCACTGGGCGACCTCCACAGCCGGACTCTCCTGCCCATTGCCTGGAACCGCAGTCAGAAGAACATACCTTACATTTGGTGTATCCAGTTGCTCCACTCTCCAACTCCCCACCCAACCTTTTTAACCTAATCCTTCCCAACCCATCCTAAATCCCACAAACAAATAAAACAAACTTAAAAACTATGAACTCACAACAAATTAATATAAACTCAGCGACAGCGAACAGTAGGAGTCCTCAGTGTGGACTGAAGATGAAGGTGAATTTCGCTAACATTCGCGGTCTGCACACCAACCTAACTCCTATCGACCACCACCTTCTCTCACAAAATCCCCATCTCCTCTTCCTTACGGAAACACAGATTGCCGAGCCCCCAGATACCTCCTATCTGAACTGCCCAGGATATCATCTGGAAAGCCTTTTCAGGCCAAAAGGAGGTGTCTGCCTTTACAGTCGTGCTGACATCAGCTGCGCTCGTCTCGCAAATATCAAGAGCGCAAAACACGAAGTGTTATGGGTACGTGTGGATCTCACCGGTATGATGAGAATTTATGCGTGCCTATATCGCTCACCAAACCTTGCCGAATCAGACACTGTTGAGTTGTTTAAATACTTGAGTGACACTGTAGATATTCTCTTGCCCCGTTATCCATCGGCCGAGTTTGTAATCCTGGGGGACTTCAATGTTCATAATGAACAATGGCTGAAGTTCTCGGGCCCAACAAACTCTGCCGGTAGATCAGCGGAATCCTTTGCTCTTATCCATGGACTAAGCCAACTCGTAGAATCTCCGACCAGAATACCAGACATCCCATCACATCGAGCCAACCTACTCGATTTGTTTCTCACTAGTGAGCCACTCGGGTACAGAGTGGAGGTGACAGCGCCCTTAGGATCCTCTGACCACTGCCTGATTACCACCTCTGTCCCATCCTCCATGAACCGTCAACCCGACAAACATGTAAAGAGGAAGGTATGGCACTACAGGGCAGCAAAATGGGACGGCATGCGGTCTTTCTTCGGCGCCTTTCCTTGGAGTACTGTATGCTTTAGCTCCGAGGACCCATCAATTTGTGCACGCGAGGTAGGAGAAGTAATCACATCAGCAATGGATTGCTACATTCCCTTCTCCGTCAAATCCTCTGGAGCAGGCACAAAACCTTGGTTTGACCATCGCTGTGCTGAAGCTGTCAGACTCAAAAATACGGCTTTTAATACACTCCGGAAGATTAGCTCCATGAATAACCTTTCGGAATACCGAAAACGGGCAAGGGATTGTAAGAGAGTTCTAAATAGAGCTAAGAGCGATCACGACCAGAGAATTGCGAAAAAGCTGGCCGACTGCCCCACTGGTAGCCGTGCTTTCTGGTCACTCTCTAGCTCGATCGGAAGAAATTTCTGCAGAACCACTTTCCCACCTCTGACCAAGCCTGATGGTCGGCTGGCTAACTCGGCCCGCGAGAAAGCTGAATTATTAGGCAAAATTTTCGCGGAAAACTCAACTCTTCAAGATAACGGAGAGACTCCCCCTTCCATTCCGCACTGCGGTTTTCAAATGGAGGAACCGAAGATCCGGAACAGAGAGGTTCTCCGAGTCTTGAACGAGCTGAAAGTCGACAAAGCCAGTGGGCCGGACGGAATACCTGCCTTGGTCTTCAAGAGGTGTTCTGCAGAAATGACTCCAGTGCTCGCGAAATTATTTAGGCTCTCTCTCAAAGGTGGAAAGGTGCCAGATCTTTGGAAAAAGGCAATCGTCCACCCAATCCCAAAAAAGGGGGACCGCTCCGACCCTTCTAACTACCGCCCCATAGCCATCACTTCCATACTCTCGAAGGTATTAGAAAGGGTGGTTAACAACAAATTGCTCACATATCTCGAGAATAACAATATCCTAAGCGATCGGCAATATGGATTTCGTCGAAATCGATCGTGTGGCGATCTACTCGGATATGTAACGCATATTTGGGGGCGGTACATGGAACGTTTTGGTGAAACCCAAACCGTAGGGTTGGATATCTCCAAAGCCTTTGACAGAGTCTGGCACCGGGCGCTTATCGGGAAGTTACCATCGTATGGGATCCGCCCAACCCTGCATAGTTGGATTGCGGACTTTCTGAGGGAAAGAACAATTCAAACCGTGGTTGACGGCTCTTCTTCCTCACCGCACCAAATCAATGCGGGGGTGCCACAAGGATCTGTGCTGTCTTTATTCCGACGCTGTTTTTATTGCACATCAAAGATCTCGTCGAATGTGCACCAATTCACTGCTAAGCTGATGACAGCACCGTTCACGAGGGTTATCTTTTTGACAGGCCCCCTTCCACCTATGATGTCCGCTCGATAACAGCTCGGGAAGTTTTGAAGCGAAAAATTGACCACCACCTCGAGATGGTTCGTGCCTGGGGTAAGGCCAACTTGGTCAGTTTCAACGTCTCAAAAACCCAAGCGTGTCTGATTTCGGCAAAGAGGGAGATCAATGACTGTCTGGTGCAATTTGATGGGAGCACTCTCCCCAATAAAGACTCCATTGAAATGCTTGGAGTTACTATATCAGACCAGCTCAAGTATCGGGGATCCATAGAAGCCCGAGTAAATCAGGCCTCCAAAAAGTTGGGCGTCTTGTACAGGGCTAGGAGATTCTTCAACAGTGACCAGCTGCTGACCCTGTACAAGTCTCAAGTCCGCCCAACTATTGAATTTGGGAGCCACCTTGTGCAAAGGAGAGCGATCCGTCTGATTGACAATCCGTTGTTAACAGACCGATTGCCTTCTCTAATGCATAGACGCAATGTAGGCATGCTGTGTCTGTTCTACAGGTATTTCAATGGAGCCTGCTCCAAGGAGCTAGCAGCATTGATCCCTAATGCACCGGTGCACGTGCGCGAAACTCGACGGACACGAACTGAACACCCGTTCACGGTTGACGTTGGCTTCATGAGAACGGGCCGTTTTTACGACTCGTTTTTGTGTAAGTCGGCTCGTATGTGGAACGAGCTACCGGCATCTGTTTTTCCTCCCTCCTATAATCCGAGTCTCTTCAAGGCCCGCATTAACAAATCCCTTCCTACAGCCCCTACCTTACTCCGCCTCACAACGCCGCCCAACCGGGTGGTGACATAGTTCCCCTGTCTGTGCACTGCACAGGCAGGGACACTCTTGTGAGGTGTCACATAAAAAAAAAAAAAAAAAAGACCGATTGCCATCTCTAATGAATAGATGCAATGTGGAAACGCTGAGTCTGTTATAAAGATATTGGAATATGAATTGATCCTGCTCTAAGAAGCTAGCATTATTGATCCCCGGTTCATCGGTGCAAATGCGTGAAACTCAGCTTAATGGAGCATAATTAGAAAATACACGATGAGATTAAATCGAACTATGAAATACCTTAAATACCTTATTGTTTCTTATATCCAGAGATACCTCGAACCCATCGAGAGACAGTGCTAGATTGGGGCCCGCAATGTTCAGAGCCCCCACTACCTTACCTTTGATGTCTGTGGACACCCAACTGGAAAAATATCATTATTTAAAATTATAACTCCATTTTGTATATCCATCCTATCCACATATTCCTGCTTTATCAGATTGTCATTTTCGTGTTCTGTATGTATGCAGTGCTGCCATCTAGCGAACTTCCAGAAACCTGGAGAAACCTGTTGCTTAAGTACCTACCTATCGCTTGCTACCAAACCCCTAAGTATAAATTACATTTAAGGCTCCATGGTGAGCATTCAATACGAAGAGGAAGATGCTTTAAAAGGAATATATGTAAATATCATTGTTACATGAAAATAGTGAAAATATTTAATAAAACACGACTTATTTAAAATAGGGGAAAAATCTCTCGGCAAATGCCTAAATTACATTTGAAACACTGTGAATTTTTTCAAACCTATAACATATTAAATAACAGAACAAAATGTGTTTTTAAAAAATTTTGGAGCATACTTTGCGATTTTTTTCTATCGTTTCGGCTCTACAAATGTACAGATATTATTTTCAAAAATAACATATATACTTTTAGGAACTCAAAAACTTTAATTGTTAAAAAGAAATATGTTAGAATCAGTAGAAATTCGGAATGCAGGGCCTTAACAACGACGCTGCTGACATGATGTGATTTGAAATTTTCACGGCCAAAAGTATTATCGTGATTTATTTTCGGGGTGTCATGCCAGAACGAAAAGAATCTTAGAACACTTTCGAGCGTGTAAACTCGGCCATCCTGACAAATCGGAAATTGCCGAGTACTTAATTGAAACCGGCCATTACTTTGGATTTGTACCGAAGCTCTGGGAAGAACCACGAACATCGAGCGTGTCCAATTACGGAGGCAATTGAAATCAACACAAATCTGATAAATGTCAATAACGCTGAAAGCCATATTAATTTAGCTAACTATGCTGAAATACCAGCCCTTTGAGGATTGGAGCGCAAGACTGCATAGCTTCACTCGTACCTACATAAATACACACTTAACCACCATCTACACATTTGCCCTGATGATGGGCGCTGTAATGCTGTCCAAAAAGTTGGTTAAAGAAAGAGGAATCGCAACACGGCATAATACCCCAAAAATAATCATGATAACGATGCTGCTTTTCAAAATTGATTTCTCAAGACTTCTCAGTTCACTTCCTAGATACGACCGTAATATTACATTTTGAGGTTTTACTAATTAAGTTATTCCAAAAATATATATAATTTATTATTATACGCTATGCACTTTGCAGCAACGCAATAGTTGTTGGAAGTGGCAACATTATTTTCTGAGCGTTATGGCGATAAAACAAATTGTTGTGTCTCCGGGTTTTTCTCACAAACTCTCTTATTCAATAAAACACCGGCTTCACCAAAACACTTTGGCGGTTTGGAATAATCTGGACCCCGACCTTGAGATTGCCAACTTATCTATTATTCTCGACAGCTAACGCCATCTATGGTTCACTTCACATACTAATCTAGTGATATCTATAATAAGCGAGCTAATATACTAATATCAAGGATATTACACAAAGTAGGTACTTACGTCACATTTCCATCCAGCCGAAACGGGACAAATCTTACAATACTAGCGTCAAAAATATAATCCACTGAAAGTATTAAAAAGCAATTAATATCATATTCAGAAATTCATTTCAAATACTTGTTTTGCACATATTTTTTCTTCAATAATTGAAAATTTACTTTATGGCATCATTTTAATTAAATAAAATTATACTTTGTATCCTGATGAAGAAACCATTGGTTTTGAAACATATTACATTCAAATTGATAGGGGCAAATTGACAAACTACAAATCGAGTAAACAAAAGTTCGGGCTTCTTTCAAAAATTGAAATTACCATTTAGTTCATATAATTTACCCATCTCATTCATTTTTAGCGTCGTTTTGCCAGGCGGTTTGTTTAAAAATCGACATTCAAATTCTGTGCAGAAACGTCCCACAACGGACTGCGCTGCAAACCGTTGGCTTATTTCAGCGAACTTTACTTTTCTGTGCAGGGTCTGATTATTTCAATGTGCGCTCTTCGGCGGTTAACTTATGACTGACGTAGTTTATTCGAAGCACTCTCGGACACTTCTGGTGCCAAAAATATGGTCACGTGCTTTGCCTCCAGCACGTCGAAATGATACCCAGATTTTATGTTGGGGAAATTCTATCAATTTGAATGTATATGCATGCAGATAAATTTTATTAAATAGTGGTGTAAATACAGAGTTTTCCAATAAGAGGTGATATTTTGAATAGCCCGCTATTTCGGTAGATGTTACTTTTGAAACTGTCATTTTTTGACATTTGACAAGTAAAAGCTACGCCATTAATAAAAATGGAACAATACACGCTTCAACAACGCATTAAAATTCACTTGAGTGAATCAAATGCAAATCATCTTGAGTGATGAGGCCCATTTCCACCTCGGCGGCTTCGTCAACAAGCAAAGTTTTCGCATCTGGGGCTCGGAAAACCCTAAAGTTATTGTTGAAAAGCCTCTCTATGGTGCGGTTTACGGTCCGGCGGAGTCATTGGACCTTACTTTTTCGAAAATGAGGCTGGAGCAACAGTTACGGTGAATGGATTGCGCTATCGAGAGATGATTAATGATTTTTTATGGCCGGAATTGGATGGTATTGATTTGGACAACGTTTACTTTCAACAAGACGGCGCTACGTGTCACACAAGCAACAAAACCATTGATCTTTTACGATTGAATATCAAAATAACACCTCTTATTGGTACCTGTATGTACACATATTTGTGTTTCATTTTCATTTCATTTCATTTTCATTTCAACAAATTGCTACATACTATAAGTTAAGTGACATTGGTGAAAACGGTTCTCACATTTGACTATTACTTCTGGTAGAGTGAATGCAAAATAAAATCCATACGTATCGTAGTCCACCTCCAGAGCTGTAATTTCTATAATGGACAGTCCAAAAACGTTCATATTCTCAAAAATGATGTGTGCCCTGAAAAAGTACTTATATTATTACTTCTCACTGTACATTTTCTCACAAAACAATTTTTTTCACACAAAAACAACCTCACTAGAGCTGTATCGAGATTAATAATTTACACATTTGAGTGAGGCAAACAAAGTAATCACTACATAAACATAAAATATTACAAGAAAGAAAAAATATTTCATGAGTGGCTAGATGGGTTCTTTGAGAGTATATTGTAACAATATAAGAATAGATTATCAATCATCATCCCCATGAAAAAACAAACTAAATGTGAAGCGTACATGATGGTAAGTTTTCAAAAACGTTTTGAGCGATTTCTTGCCATTATATGCCAAATTTATAGAACCTAAAGATATGGGATATATGGTGAAATCAATGTGGATTCATTGGCTTTAAACCGCAGTAGTTTTATATGTTTGCATCATCGACTAATTATACATCAATTGTTTACATAGTAATATATTGAGGAATGGTATTGAATAAATAATATGGTAAATGTATATATATGACAATATAAAATCTTATTATTTAACTCTATGCACGCGGCCGTATCAACTGTTGTTACGGCAAAAAGTCCATACTCACACGCGGCCGTATCAACAGTTGATACGGAAACTTTGAATGCCGATATTCCAGCGGTCTTTTGACATAAATTTATTTCCCGCTCGCTTGAACATTTGTAGAACTATCACGATGCTGACATCTACAAGAATTTCTCGAAAATAAAATTGTGTTTCATTTAAAAACATCGATAATCAAGTGAGTCTCTTTGCGCCTTCGAGTGCCATAGTTTACAATTTTGTCAACGGATGGCGTTAGTTCAATTTTGTTATTATTTTGTGACATAAAATTTACGTCTCCAGTTTTAGAAAAAGTTTTCATAACAAAAAATGATAAGTGCTCATGGTGTTCCACTTGTGTCTATCAACGCAGTGGCCTAATTACACACACGCCGAGCGAATGGCGGGACCACATTCAAAAGATACGGTACGTCTTTGTATGAAATTTTATGATTTTGTTTTTATAAACATCCAAGAGTGTTGACACACGAGGATTTGTTATCATATTGTGGAGAATAATCTGTTCTGTCTATATAGTCCAATAAATCATGCCAGAATGCTATAATTTGACATTTAATTGCGTGCATAGGTATTTGAAAATATGTACCGCGTACGGGTATAGATAAAACGGAGCAAATTAACGCGTTCAAAAGGTTAAGGAAGGACAAAGACGAAAAATGTTATAGCATTCCTCTGTCAAAAGAAACATCTTAACAATCTGTAAATGTTCTTTAATTACAAGTACCATTTATATTTCTTGCAATATGAATTGTGTGATTGTTCAATGAGTTATACTTGGATGATCTGTGATCACTAGTTAGTTTATTAAAATAATGTTTACAATAATATCGTCGCAAGGGAAGCGTCCTGTAGTCTAGGAGTGATTCTGATCGTTGCTCAACGCCTTCTGTTGCCGGTGGTCACCATTGGTTCCGACCGGAAAGGTTCAAGAATGATTGGTTATGTACGCACCGCTAGTTGCGAGTTACTAGTCGGCAAATGACAAATAATAAATAAGGCCAGTACCTACTTGAAAAGACGCTACACAAGCATTTTATATTTAACCGAAATTTTAATTATTGTTGAATAAAATAAAGTGAGACAGCAAACGCAGAAACACATGCTAAAGACAACCTAGTGACAGTACGCCATATTCTATGACTCTGCTTGCTCGTTTGTTCGTCGAGAAGTAGAGGAAAAGTTGTTTAAAGTGGCCCACTGACAGGGAGCATGTCCGCGGCGAGCAATCCAAGCACGCAATTTATCCGATGGACTTCCGTGCAAAAATGCTCGTCTCTCTCATGTGACGTCATGCTTGCTGCGGACATGATCGCCCGCTAGTGAGCAGCTTAAACTCGCGGTGTTGTAAGGCATGCATACAGAAATGTGGGTGTTCGTAATAATATAGCTGTTACACCCATACACATATTCTTTAAATGACTATCTCTTTCTAATGCGTTCTGTTCCATTTAGTAATGAATGATTTATTTTTTTTAATTGGTCGATTTTTATTTATTTATTAATGTTACTTAATTAAAACAAAGTCCCGTTAAACTGCTAGATACGGGTTCTTAATAACTTATTAAATAACATTACTACATCCGTTTGAAAAGTATGCAAATAATGGGTAGTAACTTACTTCAGTACAAAATCCTTGATGTCCCCTTCAAGAACATCGATTTCCAATGGATCCAAAACTGGACACCCAATTTCAGGAATTCCAACTGCAAAACTAGGCCTCAGTTCCTCAAACACCCCTCCGGCCAGGGGGTCAATTGTCCCCACATCATACGGATAGTCGGACAGTTGCTTGGGCAGTTCTCCTACCCGCATAGAAAACTTTTTGAGTTGGGTGTCTTTAAAACTATTTATGGCCGATGTAATGCTGCTGAAGGGGTTTAAAAATGATAAAACTGAAAGAATGAAAAAAAATTGTTTGTTTTTTTACTATGTACTTAGTCAATATATTTAGCTCTGGCAGTGGCGTAGCTGGCCCCCCAACTATCAATTTTGGAACACCCCTACCATAGGTCAACACAAGTGGTTCACTACCTTTGGTGACTTAACAGGGGTGGCCCAGTTTCGTGGGATGAGGTTTAGACCTTTTGACCTCAACGGCAGGACTCTCTTACTGTACACCGCAATGGGAGGGATGGATTCGTTCCTGGATATATTGACCCCCAGATTCCTAACCAACACTCCTTTCTTTCCATAAAAATACCCTCCACACATCATCCTCAAAGATGACTAAGACGCTGACCCTCCTGTGTGGAACTAATGTTAAAAAAAGGGAGAAGAGGGGGATTGGAAAATTTATTAGAATTTTTTTGGGACTTCTACTTACCACAACTAAATTACATTGATAAAACAGATAGTGCAAATAATATTGTTGTACTTTTGCAGGAATGTAATCTACAAGTACTATTATCTTTTTTTCCTATGCAATACCGAGGCTGAAAGGGTGGTTTTCTGATGTGCTGGAGAAGTCGTCCTTTCGCTGGAGTGAATTTTTTGGCTATGGTTGTTTTGTGTGCTCGTCATTTTTGCGATGGCTGATTTTCATGAATAGCGTGCAGCCGTGAAGTTTTTAAAAATTGGCACAGAAACTCTAAAAACGGCCATCAGAAATGTTAAAAACGGCCTACATTAAAACACATCACATCAAAAAAAACAAATCAGCATTTTCTTGATGTTTGATCTCACTTGACGAGCTATTTTTCATTTCTTTTGGGTACCCCTTATTAAAATTGTTGTAAGGCATATAAATTAGATAAATAAATTTGAACGGCCAAACTAACCATCGCGCCGGCAGAGAAGAGGAAAGAAATCTCTGTGGAATATCAATAACACAAATACTTACACCTTTCTTTGGGACGAATACCGCTACGGAGACCGAGAGATCCTCCTTCTAGTCCAAAGGGAGGTGGAGGAAGTTCATCGCTTCTGAGAAGTGGGAGTTTCAAAAGACGTTTGGAACCGTCTAGTTCATTCAAATCTGGTATCAACTCGTGTTTCAAATCTGGTTTCAAACCTTGTTTAGAACCTTTTTTCAAACTTTGTTTCGAATCATTTTTAGAATTGTGCTCCGACCCTCGAGTCAAATCACTTTTCGAATGTTTTAAATCTTGTTCAAAACCATGATTCATACCTTGCTTCAAATCTTGTTCAGAATCGTCTATCAAACTTCGCTTTGAACCTTGTATCAGATCATCTTTAGAACTGTGCTTCGATCGTGGTGTCATATCGCTCTTTAGGTTTTTTGAATATTGTTCGAAATCTTGCTCCAAACTTTGTTTCAAATCTCGATTCAAATCATTTTTGTGATTCAAAATCAGATCTTGCTCAAAATGTAATTTCAAAACGTGCTTTAAACATTTTCCAGTACACAAATATGTAAAGACAAGGAGTAAAAACATGTACTTTTTCATTTCAAAGTTAAAAACGTATTAATCAAGAATGAAGAAACTAAAAGTTACACATTTATCGTCAACCGATTCAAACAGAAATAACGAATTGTGATTGGCACGAGTTATTGGATTTGATTGTTGAATAAAATAAAATAAAACATCATTGTTTTATTTGAACGTGTCTAATTGCAATTTTGTTCTGCTTAATATTTTAATTGTAGGTTTATTGTAAAATAAGAGTTGATATAACAATAATATTGTAGCATATAATAATTTGACGGTAGACACGAGGTTTGGCATTTTTATCAGTTTCGCTCCAGCATCAGATCATAATTTAGTATTGAAACATTTATTTATGGTACATATTATAATAATGATTTATTTTTGGGGTATTATGCCATATTGCGCTATCTCTTTCTTTAGCCTTCTTTAGATACAGAGAAAAGAAAGCTTCAAGACTGTCTTCGGAACCATGATAAAAATACAAGATTTACTGAGGCCGGCAAAAACCAAGTTTCCTCTCGAGACAGGTGGAGTTTAAAAACTCAGCTGTTCCGATTTGACAAGATTCATGTAGAATGGACGATCTTGAAAAGGATATCGAGCATATAAACTCGGCCATCCTGACAAATCGGCAATTGCCGAGAATTTAATTGAAACCGGCCATTACTTTGGATTTGTTCATGAAGTCCTGGGAAGTAAATAAATGTACAGAGCACACCTAATTGAAATTCACAAAAATCCCATTTATATTAATAATGACTAGGTAATCCGGTAATTGATGGCTACACCAAAACTAAACACAGAAAACCATTTTAAATTATACTGTAATACTAGTACCTAGAGGATTGGAGCTGGCATCACATATTCAGCGCCCTTGAGGTGATTTTGCACAATAACGGCGCTATACAAATCAACCAAATATTATTACTATACACACTTCACCACTATCTTCGATTACACATCTTGGTGATGGACACTGTAATGCTGTCCGAAACGTAGGTGACGCAACACGGCATAATACGCCAAAAATAAATCACTGCAATACTTTCAGTTCAGTGAAAATTTCAAATCTTATCTTGCATATTATAGGATTACAAAATATAGCGGGCTTATCGCTTGGCAACAAATTTTTCAAACCAAATCATTGTTGCGTGAAATGGCTTTAGCCATGTGTAGTGAGCAGATATAATTAGCCATCACCTTTTTCTTGCCCATCTCCTTTCCCTTTACGGACTCCTTCCTTTCCCTTCGCTCTACAAAATTCCCATGAATTGGTGATGCCATGGATCGAGTGACGCTGGTAGGTTGGTACTTTTGCACAGTGTCACATTTAAATATCATCGTCATTCGGCATGCAATATCACGAATGTAACAAAACAAATTTTTCAAGAGAGAGAAAAACAACAACACATATTATGCAGAATCGTCGCCGTGTAAAATTAATATTGTCCAAAAAAAACTAAAAGTTTTAAACAAATATTCGGCTTACTGTGAAATATAAATATAAAAATTCTAATATTAATTAAATATAACCACAATTTAAGTACAGTTTTTTGTTCCTGTTCCGAGTCAGACTGTAGGTACAGGGTTTTCCAATAAGAGGTGTTATTTTGATATTCAAAGAAAAATGCCATTTTTTAATATAAATGATCGAATGTTTATTTCATTATAAAGAAGAAGGTATGCCGTAAATAGTGAAAAATAACATCAGTCAAATGACCACCACGACCACGCCTACAGGACCATATCCTTTTCATGAAATTTTCCATAACCAAATCGCAAAGTGGCTGCCTTATGTCCTCGATAGCCTCACGAATTCCATCTTTGAGGTCTTGAATCGACGCTGGGCTGTTGGCGTACACCTTCTCTTTCACGTGGCCCCAAAGGAAGAAGTCGCAAGGTGTTAAATCACAAGATCTCGGTGGCCAATTGTGATCACCTCTTCGAGAGATAGCACGGTCCGGAAACTTTTCCCGTAAAAGATCAATGGTTTCGTTGCTTGTGTGGCACGTAGCGTCGTCTTGTTGAAAGTAAACGTTGTCCAAATCAATACCATCCAATTCCGGCCATAAAAAATCATTAATTCCTTAATTAATATTCAAAATAATACCTCTTATTGGAAAACCCTATAGCTATATTGATGTTACATCACCATTTCCTAATCTTCATATTTGATGACTGCGAGTTGTGTTACTAAATGTTTTTTCTAAACTTGTTTATCTCAATGTTTTTTGATTTCATTTGATTAAAAACACATTTGAAAAAATTGTCACATTCGCAGAATTGCACGTCGTACAACGATATAGAAATCAATACAAACACAGAATTAATACAAAATAATTATTTATTAATACAAGAATTATGTTAAAATTCGATAGATTCAAACTTAACAGAGGTAAGATCAAATTCAACAGATAAAAACCACACATAGAAAAATACAATATACAATAACTATGAGTATAATTATTATTAATACAAGAATGAGAAGCATTATCCAATTGAGCACTTCTTTGGCTATTATGGTTTTCGTCAAAGTAAAAAAGTTTTTGTTTATAAATCTGCTGTCTCAGTTGACCCAAAGTTGCGTATTATTATTTACTTTACTTGAAAAAAAAGGATTTAAGAAGAAACAGTTGCGTTGCCTTTTTTTATACAAAACTTAAATTTGGATTTGAAGCGGAAATACTTAACAAAAATTATATTTTAAATCAATGTTTAGTATGGATATGTATTTATTTACTAACGGACCGTGTCCAATTCCAACACATTACACGTTACACGAAGTTAATACAAGAAGAAATGTTACAGTACAGAGTACAGAGTTCAAGACTTCTGCCACATCAATACAATATTACTTGACTTTAACCTTCCAGCGGGCGCGCTGTCGTAAAATTTACGACAAACGCGCCTTATCGCTTCCCCCACTCTTGCGACTTAGTTGTAAGCATCGAGCTTCAAGCTATGCTAGAGTCAAATCAAATGTCAAACATTTACCGCAAGATATAAATGCTTTTCTCAAAGTGAATTACGGTAGGGCAGTTGAACCGATAACAGAAGAATAAAACAGAAGCTTTCCAAAATGCGGTGTTTGTCGGTTATGTGCACTGAATAAGAAAAGATCCTCCGCATCAATAAAGTGCTGCCGTTGCCAGTCCTTTACATGCAAGAACCATTCTTCAGTTGAGGTGGTTTGTAACAATTGTAAGGATGAGAATATTGATACTGACTAAATAGGTCGATAAAATATTTTGTTTTGAAATATTTACATGTTTAGAGTGTTGCTTCGTTTTTTTTAAGAAAGTCAAATATATTTTTTTAAAGTACTGCCTATTATGATTTTTCATATCCTTAAAGAAATTCCCTAACGTTTGTATAAAGAAAACACCACTTACATGGAGAAAACTTGATGACGTAAAATTTACGACAAGCGCCCGCTCAAGGGAAATTCCTCAACGCGCCCGCTGGAAGGTTAAGACTTACACCAAAAAATTCAAGGTCCTGACTTGAGTTGACAACTCTGGCTATTCTGGACATTGGTGTATGGTATCCATAATTAATGGAATATTTATTGAGGAAAAGCAAATCATTATTTCTGAGTTTACGGGAAGGGATATTGAAAGTTGATAATGAGTTGCAACAAAGTAGGTTAGTCAATCAGCCTGTTAATAATTTTGAAAATGCAGATGAGATCAAAGCCTTTCCTACGATTTTCTAAAGAGAGATATAATTTTACTTCAAGTTCATCGCATGAGCCCTAACCTCCAAGCAATTTTCCTTAACCTTTTAAACGCGTTAATTAGCTCCGTTTTATCTATACCCGTACGCGGTACATATTTTCAAATACCTATGCACGCAATTAAATGTCAGATTATAGCATTCTGGCATGATTTATTGGACTTTATAGACAGAACAGATTATTCTCCACAGCATGAAAACAAATCCTCGTGTGTCAACACTCTTAGATGTTTATAAAAACAAAAACATAAAATTTCATACAAAGACGTACCGTATCTTTTAAATGTGGTCCCGCCATTCACTCGGTGTGTGTGTACTTAGGCCACTGCGTTGATAGACACAAGTGGGACACCATGATCACTTATCATTTTTAGTTATCAAAAGTTGTGAATGACATACTAGTACTAACGCCATCCGTTGACAAAAATGTAAACTAAAGGACTAAAAGGCGCGAAGAGGCGCACTTGATTATCGATCTTTTTTTATGAAATACAATTTTATTTTTGAGAAATTCTTGTAGATGTCAGCATCGTGATAGTTCCGACGAATGTCCAAGTGAGCAAGAAATACATTTATGACGAAAGAGCGCTGGAATATCGGCTGTCAAAGTTTCCGTATCAACTGTTGATACAGCCGCGTGTGAGTATAGACTTTTTGCCGTAACAACAGTTGATACGGCCGCGTGCAAAGAGTTAAGAAGCGATGCTGTACGGATTCAATATGATTAATGTGAACATCAGAGAATGGAGACCGAATAACGGATATGTGCTACTTTATTTGTTTGTATTTTAAATAACTAACAAACTAACCATCACGCCGTTTCCCCGCAGGGGTACGCAAAGAGTACGGATTGCCAAACAAGTCGGTCTTGGCACACACTCCTTGCATCATTCACATTCATACTCTTCTGTTATTCTGACTCTTGACATGGCCCGAATCAAGTATCTGATTCACTTAATCGTTCCATGTCTTCCTCGGGCCTCCCCGACTTCTGCTATCATTCACATTTGCATGTTTTAAATTATAAAATAAAAGGCCATTATAGAATTAAATTTTTCATGAGAGGCAACTTTGAAAATCATTTGCGAGTTTGATAATTATTTAAAAATAATAATTTTGCTACGCAAATATGATGAAATATAGAGTAAAAATAATGATTAAAAATCAGTTTTTATTGGTGAAAATTTTAATAACAAACGACCAATTTATGTTGGAACACAAATTTGTCATACATAAATTAAAATTTTCATGCATAAACGTATTCTTTATACAATGTTTTATTTTTAACTTAATTTTTCATTATATTAACACAGTAGGAAGGGTAAGATTATTTTTTAATAATTAAAATTAAATTAAATATGATTAAAAAATCCCAAAGTCGCTTCTATGTAAAATTGAAATCTCTAAATAGTATAAAATAAAGTCGCGTCTGTCTGTTTGTGCGCTTAGTTCTTCTTAACTGCGTAACAGATTTTGATAGGGTTTTCACATCATTTAGAGAATTTCTTCCGGAAGGTTTATGTATATAATACATAGATATTATATTTGTAGAAAATAGAGAAAAGTCCATGTTTTGTAATCAAGTCATAAAAATATATGTTTTCGATTGTTTACATTGCTGATGCTGGCTAAACCTTATGAGATACATCAAAACAATGTACAACGGAATTGTATATCTTAAAAAGGCTTACAGAAAAGTTTCCGATGGTATATGTCTATCTCCTAAGGTTAACCCCCAGCAACGCCAGGGGTTAACCAGCTATTTATCTAATAGCTAGGTTATGTCAGCTAGTCTTTAATAATTTAAAACACTAATAAATTAAATAGCACACCCGTACTAGATATTTGCTGTACCTTTTGATTGAAAAAATTATTTTTAAGTTTGTTTGGGTATTTTGGACTTAAATCCAAATTTAAGTCTTGTATGAAAAAGGCCACGCAGCTGTTATACTTAACACATTTAGAGGAGATGTGATATGACACAATGTTTATTGACGTTGTTTTAGAAGAGATGTGATGTAACACAATGTCTATTGACGTTGTTTTATAAGAGATGTGATATGACACAATGCCTATTGACGTTGTTTTAGAAGAGATGTGATGTAACACAATGTCTATTGACGTTGTTTTATAAGAGATGTGATATGACACAATGCCTATTGACATTGTTTCAGAGGAGATGTGATAAGAGACAATGTCTATGATATGACACAATGCGTATTATGTCTTTTAGTCAGGATCGCGAGATGACACAACGAACAAGGAAGACAAATTATGTATTGTAGTAAGCCCATCTACTTGTGTCAAAACGCAGACATTTCTATATTTGATAGAGTGTCAGACCCAAGGTTAACATTTTATATTACTTATTTTCATCGTATCGCAAATCTCTGTTTTCCAGCATGTATCCATCAATGTGTTAAATATGTATTATTAATATACAAATGTATAAAGTCAAAGTCAAGTTATCAGTATTCAAATGCACAATCTCTGAGACCCCTGATATTAAAAAACAAAATTAAAGCTTTGATAGCCCTTATAGCTTTCCGTCAACTCAAAATACATTCTCCGATGAGTTTTGATATCTTGGAATGAGAAAGGCATTGTCCAATGAGATCCAATGTCTTGGAATGAGAGAAGCACTATCCAATGAGATCGGAGAGTGTGAAATGCTTTAGCATGTCGTTAGCCATCTCCACAATGTATTCAGCCGTGGAGGCGGCCATCCAATCCTTCTGTTCCTGCATTGCCTTGTCGCTTATCCTCGTCATGACCCAGTTGCCTAGAGAGTTGAGGACCCCGTTGCCCAGCCCAGTTAACGTCACCTGATAAAGAAATGCGTGAATATAATACAGAGAGAAACATTTACGATAAATCGAAACATTCATTCCTAAAGCTCGGGTCAAATGGTGCGATTCTGTCATAGCTACGTTGGTACAAATGATGGCCAATTCTTCTAGCCACTGGTAGACAGTGACACGGACCTACTGGAGCTGCTAGTGAAATATCCTACAGTCTATGCCGATGACAATTTGAGAAAGCTATTTGAGATGTCAGACAAGATGACAGTAGCTCTGTGTAGTGGAAACTAGGTGCTTTAACTGCCAAGCTCACGCGATTCTGGCGACTAGAATATAATCGCCATTACGTTCAGTAGTTGGAAGAGTCACTCGAAGCGACTTTCTCGTCAGATAAAGCGATATCGTTGCTACCATTCCAATAAAACAAAGGCCGTTTAAAATACAGGATACTTAAAAATAAAATAGGGGTTTTGAAAGCAGATGATTTCATTCCAAATTTTAGTATTTCAAATCGGAATACGTAAATCAAAATATTAAATTTTGAACTGGGTTTAAAATATGTTTTTTTTAGTTTCATGTAAAGTGGTAATTACACTTTTGTGTAAAGTGTAATTAAAAAAAACATATTCAATTAGACAAAGGTATTATAAAAGTTATTGTGAATTGGCTTTTTTTCATAATCAATATATATTATAAAAGTAAGTGTACAATGTGCGTGCCGTTAAAACTCAGAAACGAGTCACGGTACGATCAAGGGAGTTATATGGTGTGTTAGCCCTCTATCCCCCATCCATGAAGAAGATTCCCATTTTTACCTGAAGGGAGTGCCTTTTAAGATATGAGGGCTGGAAGTTTCACCCTCTAGAAATTTCTAGAACAGTCCAGAACATTCGAGAGCATTCCACAACATTCTAGAACATCCCGGAACATTCTGAAATGTTCAGGAATAGTCTGGAACGTTAGGGAACATCCCAGATCATAATGAAATAAAAACGGAATTACAGGCCATTCCTGATAAACTTTTAGTAAATTCATAATCGTGACAATACATTGATATCTCTAAATAGTATATTTATTGAAAGTAGAGAAAAGTCAAGCAACGTCAGGTACACGTCAGCTAGTATAAATATATTTATTACAAAGCCATTGAGGTGATTTTTATTACTATATACACAGAATTATTTCAAATTTTTCGGGACTGCTATGGTAAACTTTTATCTAACAAACAAAGCTGGGTTTCTCTCTTTCTAAAACTGTTTAAATCATAATACAAAATGAGATAGCATGACTTTTACAAGTTGGTATCAGGCTGGGAGAAATATCTCCCAAAAAGACTATACAGGCATGCTGGCCTTAGTAACACCCAGATGGCTTTGCGGCTTGGGGTTAAAAGAATTACGCTCCTTCTTTTCTCGTATGCCGGGGGACAGAGGAAAACATCCAGGTCTGAGAGCCAGTCGAACTTCTTCTCCCTCTTTTCCTAAAAAAAACATCCACACAGCATCCCAAAGATAACCTCCTGTACAGAGCTAATGTAAAAACAAAAAAATGTAGGCACAACGGCTGTGAGAGTACATTATCCTATTTATAACAACGGTATAAATATACCATAAACAATAAATCAAATACAATGACATCAGAAAGTATAAAATGATCAGAAACTCTATAATGATAAGTAAGAGATGCAGGTACACGCAAAACTTCTAAGTAGACTTTCTAGGTTTAATTCATATTTATTGAAAATATATGATATTATAGCCTTCTTGCAGTCAAATAGATCCGCCACATCTGCTTATCTATTACTAACTTCATGTAATTTAGGTATATTTACATTTAAACATTATTTTGGAACGAGTAGCTCGCGCAAGTACATGAAATTCATTGAGGCTAAGTAAATTAGGGCTGCCTATACTACCAATTACGATTTTGAACATTGACAGAGGACCGGAATGTACAAGGCAGTGAGAACCGAGGCTATCGTCATTTTTTAACATGAGTACGACAAAACACGGAAAAAAAGTTACCCAAAATGCGAATGAAGTTAAAAAGGTTAAGGTCCTGTAGTAAGCGTTCAAAGATGTTTCGAAAGGGGGATATGAAAATATTCAATAAAACACAACTCGTTTGAAATAGAGCAAAAATCTCTCGACAAATGCTTTAGTTGCATTTAAAGATACACTGTATTTTTTCATGTCTATAACATATTAAATTACAGAAAAAATGTGTTTTAAAAAATTTTCAGAGCTTACTTTGCGATTTTTTTCTATCGGGGAATTTCATATAAGTATTAACGTTAATTAACGTTTAATAATAATTAACGTTTCTGCATAACAAATGTACAGATATTATCTTCAAAAATATTTTTTTTTTGTAACTTAAGATATACACATAAAACCTTACCTTAGTCTTCTTCAGATCAATGCTATTAGTGAATGCCTTAATATGTAGATGTCCGTGCTTGGTCTCTAGAGTGACTACCACCTTCCCCGTTACTTCCCAAGTATCCATGCTGTAACAATGTTTTATTTATTATTATTTTTATTTATATTATAGAAACAAAACAGTATTTGACCCGGTATATCAGTCGGTCCGTATCCTCGCTACGTGCGACATTCCTCGCTCAAATTTAAATAGTAAGCTGCAGAATACATAGTTCACTTTTTAGACACCAAGGCGCTAGCAGAAACAAATGTCAAATATGCAGTAGGAATTACAAACTTCAAACTCAACAAAATTTACTTTTTTTTATATTAACTCCACACAGGAGGCCCTGAAGAAAATAATTTCC
This sequence comes from Hesperophylax consimilis, assembly GCF_061612785.1. Lineage (NCBI taxonomy): Eukaryota > Metazoa > Arthropoda > Insecta > Trichoptera > Limnephilidae > Hesperophylax > Hesperophylax consimilis. Next base: position 1,729,688 of record NC_142861.1, on the reverse strand, counting down.
CTCAGGGCCTATGTCATCTTTGGGGATGCTGTGTGGAGGGTCTTTTTGTGGAGAGGAAGGAGTGAACATGGGTCTTGAAGAGTCCCATGTTGTAGGAGGGAGGAAACACAGAGGCCGGCAGTTCGTTCCACAGCCGAGCTGTTGAACTTAAGAACGAATCGTAGAAGCGACCCGTTCTCATGTGACAAATGTCAACCGTGTACAAATGTTGGGCGCGTGTTTGGCGTTTATCCCGACTACGCACCGGTGCCGAAGGGATCAATGACGCTAGTTCCTCAGAGCATCTTCCAATAGCCTAATTTAATAACCTAACGATTCTATTCATCGAGCGATGAAGAATGTTAATGATATTAATTGCTAATCAATCTAAAACAGACAAATAGTCTAGTAAGGTATTATAAGAGGAATTTTTCAACGCCAGGACAGTGTTTTCAGCGGTTTTTTTGTCATAATTTCATGAATAGTGCATTTAACTCCAGCAAAACAAATACTTTTTAAAATTAGTATCCTTCATATATAACACCGTGCTGATTGAAGTGGGGAACTTTATCAAAACATCAACTGGTAAATTAAATCTGCCAAAAATTTTTACATTTTGAAAGCTCTCGATCTCCTAATTACAATAGAGAGCATATATATACCACTCACGTAGACCGTAATTTGGTTTAACATAGAAAAAAGAAGCTCATTCCTCTACTAAAATCATAGACAATATATATAATATTACTGATATCTAGGCTTACGACCTATATACGGATTATGTTCCAAGCCATGATAAGCTTGATATTCCAACCTAGCCGAGCTTAAAATCAACTGATATACCGGGCCTGCAGGTTATGGTGGAAGATATACAATATTACACACTTATATTTCATAGTGGGTGCCAATATTTGTGATAAGTACCAGTTGCGGTTCTTCCCTTAGGTCAATTGGTGTTCGACCCCCCAAAATTATAAGACAACAATAATAATCAATTACTTGCATCAAAACAACTGGTCTTATTTTTAATTTATTTAAAATGTAACACGAAACAGCGGCGGCGACGAGTGACGAGTAGTGACATCTGTTGTCTTTAATAGAAGCATTAATTCACAAGTCCACACGATTCGCTGGGTCAATTTAAAGAATTTCCACTTTGGCATCTTTTGTCCCTATGTGCGCCATAGAATAACCGAGATGGCACTATATTTTTCATCGAAGTAAAAATTTGGTACCGAAGAAAGCTCAGAGATGCTTAAGTCGTGACCGTGGGGGAGACAACACTATGAATATTATATGTTTTACAGAGATTTTGACATAAAAATATATCGGTTTTTCATTTTACACGCTTGTAGTGTGTGGAACAATGGTTGTTTTTCAATTGGATAGTTCGGGAAAGGTTTGGAATAATTCTTTATGTTGTTATAGATTTAGAATGAAGCTGAAGAATGAAACAAAACAAAAAACGTAAAAGATCATTGTCAAATAAAATAAAACTCTTATTTTATTTACTTTAATGTTGTACACAAATACAGGGTTTTCCAATAAGAGGTGTTATTTTGAATAGCCCGCTATTTCGGTAGATGTTACTTTTGAAGCTGCTATTTTTTGACATTTGACAAGTAGAAACTACGCTATTAATAAAAATTGAACGATACACGCTTCAACAACGCATTGAAATTATTAAAATTCACTTGAGTGAATCAAATGCAAATCATCTTGAGTGATGAGGCCCATTTCCACCTCGGTGGCTTCGTCAACAAGCAAAATTGTCGCATCTGGGGCTCGGAAAACCCAAGAGTTATTGTTGAAAAGCCTGTCTATCCTCAACGTGTGACTGTTTGGTGCGGTTTATTGTCCGGTGGAGTCATTGAACCTTACTTTTTCGAAAATGAGGCTGAAGCAACAGTTACGGTGAATGGATTGCGCTATCGAGAGATGATTGATGATTTTCTATGGCCGGAATTGGATGGCTTTGATCTGGACAACGTTTACTTTCAACAAGACGGCGCTACGTGCCACACAAGCAACGAAACCATTGATCTTTTACGATTGAATATCAAAATAACACCTCTTATTGGAAAACCCTGTACATTAAAACTTAATTTCATAAAAATAATTTTGCCGTAAGTACATGGATTGTGTATTTATTTCCAATATACTATATTAACATTGATGTAGATAATAATATATGGGCATTTTTCACAATATCAAATAACGATTAGTCACACATTTTTTTCAAATGACCTACGACGCCTGGATCCCTAGAGTCGCCTCTGTAAAGTGTGTGTTTATAAGTGTGAGTCTTGATGGTATATAGAAGTACAACGATACATATGCGCATTGTATTTATCACTGACAAGATGCTTTTTTCAAAATATCGATGTTAGAGTTTGGGCTTTTTTTAAATTTTTTATTATAGAAGGTAAGAAGAACATGGTTGATTGGCAAATTTGCTTTTACTTTTGTTTTGTAATTAGTGCTGTATGATTTTTGAATAGTGCTGTATGGTTAGTACATCTCAAAGGTTTTTTTTTATTGTACAACAGAACATTCATTCCAGTTACAGTACAATTTTACAATACAGTACAATTTTACATCACATCACTAAAATCTAAATTCTTTGCTAGTTCGTTCAATAGCACCACTCCCCACGTCATGCTATGCTTTGCCAAGACGTCGGTTTTGCCTTTTGGTACTCTGAATAGGTCATGGTATCGACTTCGGCTGTAGTGGACTGGTACATATAAATCATAGCATCCCAAGAGGAATGGGCTATCGATAAAATTGTTCCAAATTTTGAAAGATATAATGGCTAGACTTGCTTTCCGCCTAGTTTCAAGACTCACAGAATTAGTTTCCTCAAGTAAGTCGATATGGTGCATGAACCTAGGATAGGTTCCATGCGTCCGCATATAGACATACCTAAGAAATTTCTTCTGGATTTGCTCTATCATATCAATGTACTTCTGGTGGTACGGTGCCCAAACATCGCTCGCATACTCCATCTTGCTTCTCAGTATGCCATCGAACAATGCTAACATAGCATCTTGGTTATTGAACTGCTTGCATGTCCTAATGATGAACCCAAGAAGTTTGTAGCAAGACTGAGTGAGCTGCAATATGTGGTCAGAGAATTTCAGTTCGGGATCAAAGACAACACCGAGATCCTTTACGGAATTTACACGTGATAGTGTTTCGCCCTTTATCTTATAATCGTAAAGTATAGTATTTAGAGAACGAGTGTAAGACATGGTGACACATTTTTTTGTATTGAAATCTAATTTGTTTATCAACGACCATTCAGATAGTGCATCCAGATCATCTTGCATTTTAAGACTATTTTGTTGGGAGCTTATTTCCATTAGAATTTTAAGGTCATCTGCAAACAGTAGACATTTACTATTCTTAACATAGTTTTGGATGTCATTTATTAGTATTAGAAACAACAGCGGTCCGAGATTAGACCCTTGAGGAATTCCAGAATGTTAAAATTAATTAGGGAAGAAGTTTGGTACGATCAATGTTTTTGCTTAAAATTCTATGCAGAAATGTAAAATCAGCTACTGTTTGCTTTTGTTGCAAAGATTGAAATGTACATTGAAAGTCATAGGTTTTTTTTTTAAATAAATTCATTTTGTTATCACCAAAACTACTGCTTAACCGCTTGAATGCCAGCGTATCCGTAGTCGATATGTTAGCAGCTCAACTGCACTCGACTCGATTTTATGGTATTTTGAACCTTAAATAATGCTCCTAACATCATAAAATATATTTTATTCACTTGGCAAGGAAATAAAATTTCTTAATATTATCTTGTCTTTTCGTCACATGCAAACCAGTGGCGGCCAGCTAATATGTGCTCCCGAGCGCCGAACAACCAACAAGATTTCCGACATGGCTAATCACAATACGAAACTCGGTTCGGTTATAATATCTCATACAAAAGGTACCTACTTATTAAGCGCGCTTAACTTGCAGACCGACTTTGACTTGTGCCTATGTTCGTAGCAGTTCGTTTTCGATTGCGATCCAAAATTTAACTGCTTTGTCGCATATTCTGTGGAACAGTCGAAAGCGTGGGTACATACCAGTTCATGCTATTCTTTGCAAATAATACCTTATCAAGGACGGCGTTCGGGGTTTTACCACCACATCAGAAGGAACGGTTTATTCAGTAGAAAGTTAAACTAAAACGCGAATGTTTGATATTATTGTCAATATCGTGGTTTCAATTTTCCATCTGCTATTTTTCAGCGAGTGTTCCGCTTCTTCGATACAAGCATACAGGATAAAAAATGTCATTAAGAGATGAGTGATGGTCAGATTACTTATTATCAGTTTAGTCAGTACTCGCCGTTGCCGGGTTGCCTCGTTTACTCGCCCATTGTCTGTTGAATAAACTTTTCTTACTCTGCGAAAGTTTTGAAGTTTAATTGCAGGTTATATCGATCTTGTGTATCAATTATTAATAAGGCATATCAATTGCAGGTTGTACTAATTTATGATTACTTTTGTGTTTGTTCAACGTATAAATTAAGAATGAGTTTGAATGTGGAATACATTAAGAACAATAGGTCGAGTTATGAAAACAAAGTGATAATAAAAAATACCGGTCCACCTAAAACCTGAACTGATAATAAAATAAGAGTGCAAATCTGGATCGAAGAAGTTTACTCGATCATTTAACAAAACAATGTATAACAAAGCTTCGTAGCTCTGTGCATGTGATCAATTGAATAGTTTATTTTGTTTTCCGTGTTTAATTTACGATATTGATTCAGTTTGGACAATCAGCGGTGTTACTGATGTAACTCACCTTTCTGAAAAAATCAAAAAACATAATTCTTGTCATTTACATTTACAAAAAGTTTTGAGCTTAAAGGTTTTAGGAAAAGTTGACATCAGAATGCAGTTGGATTCAGGCTACCGTGCCTAAGTTAAACACCATAATGAGCTATTTAATAAAAATCGATACAGGTCAAATTTCCCAGAACATGATTTCAATGTGACGCTTACGTATGACTTCCTAAATAAAGTTCAGTAAAAGGTGAACTCTGTGCAATTTACGTCCGCAACGATTTTTCAATTTTACAACTTTTTTATAGTACTTGTTTATTAGAAGACTTTCCCGAGACTGTGAAATTACTAACTGAGTGAGCTGCAATATGTGGTCAGAGAATTTCAGTTCGGGATCAAAGACAACACCGAGATCCTTTACGGAATTTACACGTGATAGTGTTTCGCCCTTTATCTTATAATCGTAAAGTATAGTATTTAGAGAACGAGTGTAAGACATGGTGACACATTTTTTTGTATTGAAATCTAATTTGTTTATCAACGACCATTCAGATAGTGCATCCAGATCATCTTGCATTTTAAGACTATTTTGTTGGGAGCTTATTTCCATTAGAATTTTAAGGTCATCTGCAAACAGTAGACATTTACTATTCTTAACATAGTTTTGGATGTCATTTATTAGTATTAGAAACAACAGCGGTCCGAGATTAGACCCTTGAGGAATTCCAGAATGTTAAAATTAATTAGGGAAGAAGTTTGGTACGATCAATGTTATTGCTTAAAATTCTATGCAGAAATGTAAAATCAGCTACTGTTTGCTTTTGTTGCAAAGATTGAAATGTACATTGAAAGTCATAGGTTTTTTTTTTAAATAAATTCATTTTGTTATCACCAAAACTACTGCTTAACCGCTTGAATGCCAGCGTATCCGTAGTCGATATGTTAGCAGCTCAACTGCACTCGACTCGATTTTATGGTATTTTGAACCTTAAATAATGCTCCTAACATCATAAAATATATTTTATTCACTTGGCAAGGAAATAAAATTTCTTAATATTATCTTGTCTTTTCGTCACATGCAAACCAGTGGCGGCCAGCTAATATGTGCTCCCGAGCGCCGAACAACCAACAAGATTTCCGACATGGCTAATCACAATACGAAACTCGGTTCGGTTATAATATCTCATACAAAAGGTACCTACTTATTAAGCGCGCTTAACTTGCAGACCGACTTTGACTTGTGCCTATGTTCGTAGCAGTTCGTTTTCGATTGCGATCCAAAATTTAACTGCTTTGTCGCATATTCTGTGGAACAGTCGAAAGCGTGGGTACATACCAGTTCATGCTATTCTTTGCAAATAATACCTTATCAAGGACGGCGTTCGGGGTTTTACCACCACATCAGAAGGAACGGTTTATTCAGTAGAAAGTTAAACTAAAACGCGAATGTTTGATATTATTGTCAATATCGTGGTTTCAATTTTCCATCTGCTATTTTTCAGCGAGTGTTCCGCTTCTTCGATACAAGCATACAGGATAAAAAATGTCATTAAGAGATGAGTGATGGTCAGATTACTTATTATCAGTTTAGTCAGTACTCGCCGTTGCCGGGTTGCCTCGTTTACTCGCCCATTGTCTGTTGAATAAACTTTTCTTACTCTGCGAAAGTTTTGAAGTTTAATTGCAGGTTATATCGATCTTGTGTATCAATTATTAATAAGGCATATCAATTGCAGGTTGTACTAATTTATGATTACTTTTGTGTTTGTTCAACGTATAAATTAAGAATGAGTTTGAATGTGGAATACATTAAGAACAATAGGTCGAGTTATGAAAACAAAGTGATAATAAAAAATACCGGTCCACCTAAAACCTGAACTGATAATAAAATAAGAGTGCAAATCTGGATCGAAGAAGTTTACTCGATCATTTAACAAAACAATGTATAACAAAGCTTCGTAGCTCTGTGCATGTGATCAATTGAATAGTTTATTTTGTTTTCCGTGTTTAATTTACGATATTGATTCAGTTTGGACAATCAGCGGTGTTACTGATGTAACTCACCTTTCTGAAAAAATCAAAAAACATAATTCTTGTCATTTACATTTACAAAAAGTTTTGAGCTTAAAGGTTTTAGGAAAAGTTGACATCAGAATGCAGTTGGATTCAGGCTACCGTGCCTAAGTTAAACACCATAATGAGCTATTTAATAAAAATCGATACAGGTCAAATTTCCCAGAACATGATTTCAATGTGACGCTTACGTATGACTTCCTAAATAAAGTTCAGTAAAAGGTGAACTCTGTGCAATTTACGTCCGCAACGATTTTTCAATTTTACAACTTTTTTATAGTACTTGTTTATTAGAAGACTTTCCCGAGACTGTGAAATTACTAAAACTTTTGTGCACCATTCATGACCTTTGGATTGACCTCAGTTGAAAGCTAAAGATGTTTCTCAACGTTAAAAAGAATAAAATCTTTTTTAAACACGTTGAGCCAGGACATACTGAACGCACTATCAGTGTTTAGCATTGATAGAGGTCTTCGCTAAACAAAAGGAACAGAGAATAGAACTTCTTTATAAATAGGTATGTACCTATATTTAATTTATTTTATGACTGTTGTAGTCCGGTGAACCCCCACATATTTTGACCACCGGCCGCCACTGATGCAAACATATGTATTTTATCTCTGAAAAAGTGCATTGTTATCGTGGAACCATTACTATTGTATTATATATTGTAATTAGGTAGGTACTATGTTTTTTTGTGTTTTGGGTGTGAATACAGCACGAGAGTCCCAACTGCTAAAAATTATCCGGAGTCAGTGGGGCTATGGTATCCCCAACTTTGTGAGGCTGAAGATAGTGGGGAAGGGAAGGATAAGAGGAAGAGGAAGGCTGGGAAGTACCTGGCTATCCAGATCTGGTCACCCAAGCATAATTAAAGACATTTAAAAGAAACATTTCGATTCTGAAAGTTGGTTTTTCACCAGGGCGATACTGAGAGTATCTACAACTTTGGATAAAACATAAAACTTACTCAGCTTCTCCGGTGGGATTGAAGGGAATGAAGGTGGCCACTTTTCCTATTATTTTGTAATTGGCTGGAAAAAAAAAATAATTCAATTTAATATTATTGAGAAATTTAATTAATCTATATTATCTTTTACAAACATTATTAAAGAAGTAAAATTTGTTAAAGTAATTATAAAATAGAAAATATGCAAAGGGATAGTAAAAAAAGGATAGCTAAACATTAATATGTATTTATTTATGAGGTAGGTATGTTATTATAACCTTCTTGTAACTAAATTCCATGCCGTTGACACATCTACTATTTCTGAGAAAGTATTTCCAACTGCTTGCCATCTAGGCATAAGCGACTAAATCATTACTCACTATTATCCAAAGAGTGCAAGGCTGATGTAAGCGTAATGAGTAAGATCAAGAAAGGGGCGCTTAGATGGTTTGGGCATGTAGAGCAAATGAGCGAACAAAGGAGTGTAAGGAGACTATACGATGCAAATGCGAATGTTGGCAGAAGTCAGGGACGCCCGAGAAGACATGACACAACCAAGTGAAGAGTATGTATGAGACAATGTATGAATGTGAATGAGGCAAGGAGTGTGTGCCAAGACCGAGATTGGCAGCCGTCCTCTCTGCCTACCCTTGCGGAGAAACAGAGTGATAGTTAGTTAGTTAGTTACCTTACTAGCAAACATGTTTTGAATATAAATGACCTAGTTGTGATATTGTTGTTGCAATCAAAATGAATTTTTCATTGAGTATTTCTAGTTAGTGTATGGTAGTAAATCTAAGCTAAGTAAATCAGGGCTGTCTATAAAATCATCAACAAATTTTAAAGTGAAAGGAGAAAATGCAGAAAAATTAAAATGCTAATGTTTGCATGATAAAAGACGCCATGAGCAAAATGTAAAAGATGAGTGGTGATGAGAGTAACTAGAGGCATAACGAATTTTAAAATGAGTATTACACCAATTTTGTTGAACTAAAACACTATTTTAAAGTAAATGAATAAGCCTTTGGATTCCACTACGTAATACTACAAGTCTGGATTTATTTCCGTACAGAAATTCTGGGACTAACTACCATTTGTATACCTCATTGCACAGAATACTTATGAAGGGAAATAATTATACCCAGTCAGTGGAGTAATTGGTAGTGGTAGTAAGTGGTAGTAATTTATCACTTAAGGCGATGCACTACGTCGTGTAATATTTTAAATTGAGCCGCTATCAATAACAACCCTTACGTAGATGGCGATAAGGTTTAAATTCCCGCTTAACACCATCCGCCTGTTTTGATTTATGCAAGAAAAAAACATGGCCAAAAAGTGCCTTTTATTTTATTTTGTGGATATTCAGGCATAAATATTTAAAAAAATTTCGATCATTTTATAAATAACTTAATTTTCCACATTATACAATAAAATTATAGCCAAAAATGGGTTCGTAAGTAGGAGATTTTGAACTATAAAGCAGTTTTCATAGGCCTTATACATTATTTTTTTCTGGGCTTATAAAAAGACTTATCTAAAAAATACTCGATTATTTCAAAGGCCAAGATGTATTCTACTCGCAGTATTTAATAAAAGCATCTGAAACATTTCTAGGCGACAAAATTTTCAAACCAAAAACACATGATTTTGCATTACTACGTATGGCATCGCCTTAACAAATACAAAAGATTGTTACTGAGACTGAGAGTTTTGTTATTTATAATAAATATGTACTGTATCTTAATATATAAACATCATGTGTCACACGCTAATCTCCGAAACCGCCCAAACAATTTCAATGAAATTTTGTGAATGTGTATAGTTGGTTCTAGCTTGAAACATAGGATAGTTTTGGACTAGATAGGTGGCGCTGTAGTCAAGATCTAAAAAAAAAAAAATTTCAAAAAATTCTGTTTTTTTTTTGTTAACTTTATCATCCAAAAATACGTCAACTACAAATTTTAACTTCTTTACACCCCTTCCCCCCCTCAATATTTTTAAATGGGATTTTACATATTTTTTATCGGAAAAAAGGGTAGTAATTTATTTTTAAGTTGTGTAAGCTTTATCTATTCATATCGGCAAAAGATGGATTGACAAAAAATATTGTCAACTAAATCGCACTACATTAAATTAACATTCATTACTATAATTTAAAACAACAATATTGTTTAGCTTTAAGAATAAATTTTTATTTAGCTCATTTATAACATTTAATTTTTATCCGTAGTGAATTAAGAATTATCATTTTATTTATTACACTAATCTAACTAATAAAAAAAGTATTTCGAAAGTGTTTTCTATGCATCATATTCGTACGGCAATTTGTCACATTGAGTATAGAATGGTACCGGTCGCATTTTTACTTATTTTCTATCGTACTGAACAATAATCATAATCTGCTGAAATGATCGATATCAAATGAAACTTCAAAAAAATATCTATATGACTTGCGCATGTATTCTATGTATTTCAAATGCATAAAATATCCGATAACTGCGACAACAGATAAAAGGCGGTCTACGTAAAATGAGACAATATAAAATGTGGTCTACATAGAAGGCGATCTGTACTATAATTTTTACTATTCATTTGTAATAATATATAAATGCATCAAAAGAAATATTATATATATGTAAAGAAAAATATAATTTTCTTTAACCCCTCCGACTTTTCGCGAACTTGAAGCTAAAATGTCTTTATCGAAATGTCAATTTCACGAAAACGTTGTGTTATTACCGCCTCACAATCAAAGCTCTATAAATGAAACATTACTGAACGGAGCCGAATAGTAAAAACTGTTTTAGAAAGGTTACAAAATAGGCTTTCAAATTGTTGTATCATAAATAAATATTAACATTTGTAAATATTTAAATTTAGAATGGAAACATGAAAAAATTGTAAAAATGACTCACCTGTAATGTTTTATGTAAAAACGATACTAAAATCACGGATAATGTAAAAAAAAAACACTTATTTCATCGAACAAATGTACAATAAACAATTCTGTCACTTCACTTTTTGACCATTTCATACAAAATATATTTTTAAAAAAATAATTAAACTTGCGAGGCGGGTCGGCACGTCAAACGGCTTTCTTGGCGTCGTTTTACGATTTGGCGGGTAAAATTTGCTTCCACTGAGTAGGTCTTTTTACGGGTTTCTATGGATAACTTTGAATAGAGATGTGAAGCTTCATTCAATACGAATATTCTACTTTTTGTTTTAGGGATGTCACTAGAAGAATAACGGAGTTATGACGATTTTTGTGGAAACACACGCGTTGACGTGTAAACACGCTTATTGTACTTGACTGCTATCGTTATTTTATCGTGTATATCTGCTTACGTTGCTGACCGGTTAAGGGGGGGCTAGGGTTTAAAATTTTTTTTTTTTGCATTTTTTTTTTTATATTTTTAAATAAATGCTTAATATGTTAAGAATATTGTGTTCAAATTTCAAGTTGATTGGAGCAAAATTGACGAAGTTACGAGTATTTTTATACCTGTCGGAATTTAATCCCTACCCGACCCTACGTATAAGCCGAGCAAAGCAGGAAGCTGAGAGACAAACTAAAGAAGGCAGGATTCGTCGTAGACAGGAGCAAAAAGGTGCTTTAGACATCATGGATGATAGCAACATCCTTTATGGACCTGGCATTGATGATTCAGTGTGAGGTAAGCCGATAAAATTTGCTTATAAACGTTTAATACCAGATTTTTTAGTGTTCAAAACTTTATAGCGTTTTTTCCACAACTCACGTTTTCAAAGTCGGTGCCCGTCATAACTTCAAAACTACTGCACCGATCCTTTTTAAATTTTGAAAACTATTTCTGTACATAATTTACGAGGTAACGCTGGAGAGTTTTTTCAAATTTGTTAATAATTATTATTTTACAATAACAAATTAGCCGATTTTTTTCACTAAAAATAGCGTTTTTCCCTTCAAAGTGTTCCAAAAAAGTGAATAATTAAAATTTCGAAAAACCCTCCCAGCGTTACCTGGGAAAAACTATTATCTAACGAATGAACTTTGATTTTTTGATTTCAGATGACCCAGCACCGAGTTATGAGGGGCACCGCCATTCTACTTTTTTTTGAGACACGTCCGAATAATTGCTGCCATTGCCGTGTTTTTTAATATTTCGCTGTGAAAATTTTATACAACATTCTTAAAATGTCATACTTTACTGTCCTATTAGATTTAATAAAGAGATTTTAACTGTGTTGTCACAAAAAATTCACAAAAAAATGCATTTTTTCGTACGAATTAACCCTAGCCCCCCCTTAATTCAAGGCAATGCCGAGCTTGTCTCGTCATTGTGGCTGTGTGTGTCGTGGACTGTCACTGGCTGGATGTGCGCCACAGTACCTACACAGTCGACTCGATATTTCGTAATCTATGGTTTAAGACATAGTAAAAATTATCTATGGGTTGTGACAAGGCAGATTGATGGGAATAATTTCAATAAATGGAAATTGCTATCGTGATTGTGATTAAGGAATTGACATAACAATTAATAACATTAAATGTCGTTTCTTTCCTTACAAGTAATATTTTGTTACTGAATACTTTTCTTTATGTTTACATAAAGAAAAATTTTGTGAGATTAACAAAATAAACCTCTTCTTTTCTTACAGAGAAACTCAATTGTGTTTTAATTGACTGTGTCGTTCAAATCACAGGGAAAATATCATTATATATATATATATATATATATTGTGTTTAACTCACATTTCAATATAAGCTTGGGGAAGCTGAAGTCAAAGGTCACGGTGAGTTCTGAGACGTTAAATGCGAAGCTCTCTATCACATATGTTTTGAGGCCATATATTTTTATGTGGTCCATATACAAATCAGCCCTGCAAACAGTATTACAATAATCATTACCTCATTATACAACATAAGTAAAATAAAAGCGAATGAATAGTTAGTTGGTACATTGTATGCATAAAAATTATAACAGTGAAACTCTTTGGAGGTGATGCACCACAGATATCCCAATTTGCGGCACATTTCTATTTATTTAGAAAAGACATATACTGTAATTTTTAACAGGACAATATAAAAAATGAACTAGACAATTCGTCCGTATCTAGTGATGTGCACCCGGGAAAGGGAATACACCCCAAACTCAGGAATTTATTTTTTACTAAGAAATTCTAAATGAGGTTGTCTCCTCAGTGGTCGAGAGGTAAGGCTCTTGACTAGCAAGCCGGGGGTCGCAGGTTCAAATTCAAGTTTGTTTTGTTATTGCACAATTTACTCATTTAAAATAATATGCAGTATATTTGCGGCAGGTTTCATAGTGGAACATACTCTTAGTATGGCCCTGGTGTAAGAATGAAAACATTGCTAGAAATGGCTTTGGCCGTGTTTGTTGACTAAATCTGAATAGCCAGGTACTTCCCCACCTTCCTCTGCCCCATCTCCTTCCCCTTCCCACTACCTTCAGCGTCACAACATACCCCAATTGGGGATGCCATAGTGTCACTGGCTTCAGACGGTTTGTAACAGTTATATTCGCCACGCCTGCAAGAAAGAAATGTTACTGTATCTCGGCTGGCTGGCAACACCAACACTAGGCTGTTTACGCCTCTCTGGCGTCGTTAAAATTAAAGAAAGAATATAGTTTTGTCGGGCAAACGTGGAGACTTCAGTTTCAAGCGGGCTAGCAGCTGGAGCAGACATTCTGGAGAGACTGGACGAGGGACCTCGGACGGAAATAGCCGAGTTAGTTAGTTTCACCTGTATTTTACTGGACACTATCTTCTTAAATTACTATTGAATTTTGTAGAGATTTATCATCTTTGCATGGCGCCCTATACTTTATTACAGTTGATCTCCTGGTATTTTATGTCACTTTTGCGAATTCATAATGTTACATATTAAATTCGTAGCTGCTAGCGTTCTTCGACCTGGCACATGGCCTTGAGTTGTTATAACCGTTTATTAATATTATTGAGTCTCATGTTTCTAATTTTTAATTAATAAATATTGTTAACTTTACATTCTTTTATTCTTTAACAATGCAATCTTTTCTAATAAAAAACCTTATCTGTTACAATGACGCCGCAATCGCAGGTTTGTCATCTCATTATCTCTTATTACATTACTTGGTATAGATGTTACGTTACAATGGCCCCAACGTGTCATTTGCTACTAGTAAAATTCATCTTGTTACAGGTTGAGAGCAGTTAGGACTCTTGTGCAATATTCACATAAAAATAAAAAGCTTTCAATTTGCTTCCAAAAGTACTGCTTGTATTAAAGAATATGTCGGAATCCCATAGATTTTGATTTAGATTAAACAATTTGTGTATTCTTCTGATTGAATCCCTGACACCAGCATTTGTGCGCGTACGCCTAATATAGAAGTCGCTAAACCTTGTTGTTCGCAAGACAATTGATGTAATGTCCGCATACCGGAAACAGCCAGGAATTTTTTTTTTTTTTTTTGATTTGACTTAGGATTGAACCTTCCAACCCAGGAACTGGAATGAAACTGAATCGAAAACTCTACAAACATTGCCAAATGGCGATCGGGTAGGACCGACATTTATTTAGCATATTAACTGCTGTAATGTCATCCGATTTCAAAAAAATACATATATGTCTGAGTGTGTGTATGTGATTGCCACCAAAAGTTGATATAATGCATTGTAATCGACAACTAGTTTATCTGCGGAGTTTCAGCTCGATCGGATGTTGGGGAGTGGGTTAATTTCCGATTCCAAGATTTACATTCATTCATTACCAAAAACAAAAGTGAAATTTAAATAGATGTTGTTACGTAACAAATTGCTCACACTCATTTAAAAAACCTTGCAAAATAATATTCAACGCAGAACTAGGCGGCGCAGAACGATGCGCATGCATTCCTGCGCACCGCGCCAATAACCCCAACGGTTTTGGCGCGCGTCAGCCATCTCCACTTCGACTCTAGACTCGGCCTCGACATTACGCTCTCCGCGCGCGCACAGCATCGCCCAGCCTAACACGCGCCCGATGGCACGTGTGGACGAACAACACCTTGTTTTCCACTCTATAATGTTCTGGAAGTAACTCCTCGCTGGCCCTAGCAACCCCGCATTCATGTCAGCGTACACCAAACCTTTGCCCATTATGTGCCTATTTAAAAGCCTGTCACAAACGTCTGCCAGACGAAACCAAAATGAGAGATGTTAAATTCAATCAGTCACGATTTATTTTGGATGTATATTATGTGCCCCTTTTGTGTTGTACTATGTGTGTGCTTGTGTAACTGTAAATACACTCATGAATCATTCCATTAGCGTTTCATTTGACGAGAGAGTGGAGTTGAATTGTTGAATCTGTTCCCCGTGTAAAGGCATGATTGCGGGCCCCAACTGAGCTAAACCATGAGTCTCCTGAATCTACCACTGGAGCTGACTGCTGGCAACTCAACATTGGACCCCTTACGTGGCCCTCGAAACCCAACAATGTATTTAAAAAAAGGAAAGCAAACTATAAATAAATAATCACATTTGTGTAATGTTTTAACTGTCACAAAATACCTTACTTAATGATGGCCTTCTGATAGATATAGCTGGTATAGTCCTCCATGTCGAGGGGGTCCAGGGGCGGGATTCCAAGGCTCGGGAAGCCCGTCTCAAAATGGTTTCGGGCCCTCTCCAGTAGGTCCCGCAATCGCTGCTCTACGGAGCCCCCGGGACCAGCCAAGGAGCCCGGGTGCGCCAAGGGACTCCGACAGAAGCGGCTGAACAGGGACTCATCTGGAAATGAATAATACGTATTATATACAAACCATCTTACTAATTAGATTCTTACACGCCCGTTCAAGGTTGGTGTGGTAAAGCCGGCCTTGAGCTTGGTTTAACACCGTTTTAACCAAACGCCACGGTAATGAGTCAAGTTTTTCACTGTTTTGACCTTATGCGCCACGTAATATTTACACCACGTTTTTTAGTAAGGTTGTAAGTAAAAAAAAAAAATAATAATTACTGCGTGTTTGCAGGGCCGGCCCTATGCGGCCACAATTTGAGCAGTCCGCTTAGGGAGCCGAATTGTTAAGGGTATTCTTAAAATATATTTAGAAACTTCACACTGATAGACGGCGTTATTTTCAATATTATCGAATAAAACACTTTTAACATTGGTTTTCGTCTGTACGTAAGATATGTTAATATTTATAAATTGTTTTTTTCTATCTACGAAGCTAGACTCTTAGATAGCAGCATAAAAACACCCAATTTTGTTGCAAAATTAAAATGTAAAAAATAAATTTTCAAAACCTTGCGCAAAATAATTATTACCTAACCAAAACATATTTTCGAAAAAGATTGCTTCTGATACTTTTAATGGTATAATGGTAAGTTTTAAAGACACGGGCGACAAAAGATAGTTAAATTTAGTACATTAGATCAACACTTGGGGAGATTGAATGATTTATAAAAATGGTGTTGTTATATAAAAATGTTATTCTTGCTGGCGTTAAACTAGACCCTTTTTATCCCGCTTGCACGAC
This sequence comes from Hesperophylax consimilis, assembly GCF_061612785.1. Taxonomy (NCBI): domain Eukaryota; kingdom Metazoa; phylum Arthropoda; class Insecta; order Trichoptera; family Limnephilidae; genus Hesperophylax; species Hesperophylax consimilis. Next base: position 1,713,377 of record NC_142861.1, on the reverse strand, counting down.
GTACGATGCTGTCATATGTACAGTCTGGATTTTTGGGTTGAAGAATGTGGTACGTCCGTATTACATGATTCCCGATTCCTTACACATTTTTTACTAGTAATTTTTTTTTCCAACGAAAAGTTTCAAGTTTTATGAGAGATTTTTTTTGAGTTTTATGGGATGAAAAATAAATACTAATTTATGAAATATATACTAATATAGTTACTTTAATAAATGCTAATGTAATAACTTGATTATTATAAGTGATATGACAATGTATTAGGTATTTGCGCCAATCTCATTTTTAGTATTATTTTAACGCTAAAATAAATAAAATAATATCGGTAGTTTTCGAGTGGGGCGTACAACATTAAGGTGCCAAGGCACTGATAATAACGAACAGCTCACAGTCCTAACTCACCGCTCTCCAAACATTATTGATAACTGAAATGACCTACTTACTGTCTAGCGGCTACTGCTTTTGACAAGTGACATCAATATTTTGCTTTATTCGCGCCAGGCGCCGTTTGGATCAGGCCCGGCTCTGCGTCTTTGAAAGAGAGAGTACGAAAAAAGACCAAAATATAGTTGTGAATGATGAATATTTGGAGCAGGTCCTTGAGTTAGGGTGGGTTGTTTCGCAGAAATTCAAATCTAACATTGTCGTCAAATGGCCATTCAGTGCCATTTTGTTTTTTTGAAAGGTGAAAGGTTCCCGTTAAATACCGATTCTAACTCAATCAGCAGAAGAGGACCACTATCATTTTTTTTTTTTTTTAATTTAATTTTATATTATAGAAACAAACAACAGTAAATGATTTACAGAGATGAAACAATATACAGGAATAAGATACTTCATGTTGGGTACCTATGATATGTTTCCTTGTAATGTCTGCTAAGTGGTATGTTTATTTCTTAATTACCAGGTGACGTGTGTAGTATATAGGTGTGTGTGTATTGTATAAGTGAGTGTTTGTGTGTGTGTATGTGTCTGTATGTATGTATGCGCATTGAACAGTTTAAATTATTGACATGATGCCACGTTTGAATTTGGGCAGTGAATCGGAAAAAATGTCAATGTTAGAGTTAAGTCAAATATAATTTAGAGTATGAAGAGCTCGGTTAATTGGCGAATTAGATGCTGCATTTGTTTTATAATTAAGCATGTGGAATAGCACTGTATGTCCTGTACGTCTCAAAGGTATGATAAAATTAATAAGGAACAGAAGTTCGGTGCAGTCAATGTTATTGTTTAAAATTCTGTGAATAAATATTGAGTCAGCTACTACTCATCTTTGCTACAAAGTTTCAAATGAACACTCATTCAGTTATTGTTGAATTTGTAGGTAATATATTTTATAAATTTGTTTTGGATACGTTCTATACTATCTATGTAAAGTTTATTACACTCCGAGTACAGTACAAACACGCATACAGAGCCCTATTTGGCCTCCCCTGGCGATGCAGCGCCTCACAGATGTTCACCGAAGGAAGGGTGCATGGGTTCGCTGCTTTGATGCGCCACAGAATAGCCGGGACGAGTCAGCGCTACCAGAGATCGGACAACACTCTTGTCCAGGCCGTTGCCCAGTGGCAGGGAGCGCCTCTACACCAGAGATGGAGAATTTCACTCAAGCCACCATAAACTCCTAATGTGCTCAATAGTGAATAAAATACTTGAGTTGGGCCACGTCAAAAGATAAGTGTGTATGAGACAACGTATCAATGTGAATGGATCAAGGAGTGTGCGCCGTGAGATTTTAAACAAAAAGATAAAATAGAGTTCTTACCTCGATTTGCAGTTAACATGGACTGAAACGCAGGTTTTAAGCAACGGTCACATACTGAATAGAGTTGGTTTAAAACCTTCTGTTTGGTAGAACTTTCTTTATTGTTTTCGTTTCCAGTTGAATTCATGGAATAACACTTCACACTACGTCACAAAACACCAATAGTCCCAACAAACAATGTCAGATGTGCAAATTGATAACTACTAACTTTGCACATGAACACCAATAGTCCCGACAGACAATGTCAGATGTGCAAATTGATAACTACTAACTTTGCACATGAACACCAATAGTCCCGACAAACAATGTCAGATGTGCAAATTGATAACTACTAACTTTGCACAAGAACACCAATAGTCCGTTACCAATTAAACTGTTTAAAGTTGCCAAAATATCTTTTCCAATAAAATAAATAGGGTTTATGCAAAATATCATAACAATGCCACATTTCTAGCTTTGGAAAACAGTAAAAATAAATTTAAAATGTGCAGAAACGATGCTCTAATGCAAAGTTACCATCTGACATTGTTCCTTGGGACTGACTATTTAGTCATGATAGCTCAATAACTTTACATCTGAACAGAGAAATAAGAAACATTGTTTGTATTGAAACAAACAGGCAAAGAGGACAGACCGCCAAACAACTCAGTCTTGACACACACTTCTTGCATCATTCACATTCATACATACTCTTCTGTTATTCTAACTCTTGACATGGCCCGACTCAAGTATCTGATTCAATCGATCTTCGGTCTTCTTCGGGTGTCCCAGACTACTTCTACTATTCACATATTCTCTTTACACTACTTTCTTTGCGCCCAAACCATCTGAGCATCCCTTTCTTAAACTTACTCACTAAGCTTACATCAGCTTTGCATTCTTTGAGAATCTCCACATTTCTCGCAATCATATATGTATCAGGGATCTCTTCAACAGTATTCAATCTACTTTCATCCTTCCTCTGCCATACATCAGAGACGTACCAGCAGTGCTTTTTGTTAGCGCAAACCATTTTCCTCCATCAATGGAGTTACCTGCATTTACCCCGATTTCAGTATCTCTTTCAGCCTTCCCATCTCTCGTAAACATACTTCCCAAATAAACAAAATCATCCACTTGCTCCAAGTATCCATCATTTACAACTAAATTAAATACTGTTTTCGTACACTGTTTTAAAAAAATTATTTTACGAATTATACAACCAACCTACATCTAAATAAGCTTAAAACTATTCAATTTAACCTAACAATTTATTCAAATGACAGAGGAAAACAAAAGCATGGTATAATGTTCTATATTTAAATGAAGTTACCTAAATAATAAAGCAATAATTTGTACAAAAATGTTTCTTACATATTCGAGACATGGTTTCCTGTCAGTAGCTCTCATGTTATTTTTAACGAATGTGTGTTATTTTTGCATTTAAAATCGTATGCATTCTCCGACGCAACAGAAAAAAAATTAGAATGACGCATTGAGCAAACCATCAGTGCATGGTATATTTGTTGACGCCCGCACGTTCTTATACCAGAATAAATTAGCATAAATCATAACATTATCGACACAAGTACACGGTCTCATTCAAGTACGACAAATCACTTTTCTGCAAATTAATTAATATTCAATGTATTATGCATTATATCTCGTGTAAACTGGCTCAAACTTCTTTAAAATTCCCGCGCGTTTTCATTATAAAAACAAAACAACAAATGAAGTTTATTTTCTTATCGACGTGACAGAAGCAACTTGAACTGAACCTACAATTCAATTACTATTGACAGCTGTCACCTTAGTTCAGATTTTTACCGCAGATGACGCTGATGTAGCACCATGTTAATTTTTATAATGTGGAAAGGTTGGGAACTTGGGAAACTTGGAGGAAAAAGATGTGAACAAAGACTGCGTATGAAATTAACTGATTTTGAATACACAAAATATTTATGATAATGTGCAAAATTAATAACGCTTTAAAAAGTATTAATAACTACTTCAAGGTACCTGCTGACAAACTGCAAAAGCAGTTTAGCAGATTAAAATTTCCTTGTCCAACATCCAAAATCAAATATCTTGGTGTGTAATATAGATCAATATTTTAAATGGAAAACACATATTTGTGAACTCGTCAAAAGGATTAGAAAATGTATTTATATATTTATAAGACTTAGAAATATTCTTAGACTAGAAAACCTAAAAAGAGTGTACTATGCGATTGTTCAATCTATATTACAATATGGTATTATTGGTTGGGGAGGAACATATAATAAAATTTTGAACCCACTTAAAGTAGTTCAAAGATTGGTAATCAAAGTAATTGTGAAGAAACCGTCAAAATTTTCTACCGAAATTCTTTTTACAATATTCAAAGTACCTACAGTAGACAAAATGTATCAAAAATATTCAATACTTCAAATTTACAAAGAAATACAGTCAAATACTCATAACTTGCAATTCAATACATCAGCAAAATTCCAGAAAACTATTAATATCCCAAAATTTAACACTAAGCTCATTAAAAATACTTATCTTTATCTAGGCATAATTTATTTGAATAACCTTCCATTAAATTTTAAAAATATTCAGTAATATTCATAATTTTTTTTAAGAAAAATTTGTATGGCGCTGACATTAAAAATGAGGCTATCTCTGGAATCATAAGGTTGGCCGTTCTATCTTTACATACAGATAATACTACTATTTATTTGTATTTTTTTGACATACTTCATATTGTGGCGCAAGGTGCGATTTATTTTTTAAAAATCCTAAAGTTGAAAAAAAATCTTTTTTTTTGTTGATGAATCATTTTAATGCTTAAATGCTTTACATATGAGTATGCTTTGTCTAGTTTACAATATTTTATTTACACTGCAAGCCTAAAAGCATTTAAGCATTAAAATGAATCATCAACAATAAAAAGGGTTTTTTTCAACTTTGAGGATTTAAAAAAAAATAATCGCACCTTGCGCCACAATATGAAGTATGTCAAAAAAATACAAATAAATAGTAGTATTATCTGTGTGTAAAGATAGAACGGCCAACCTTATGATTCCAGAGAAAGCCTCATTTTTAATGTCAGCGCCATACAAATTTTTCTTAAAAAAATTATGACTCCTTCATTTGTACACGCAATTTCTTCGTACGACATTTTATAGCATAGTAATGATCAGCAGAATCCATTTCTAGCAAAAAAAAATACCCTTAAAAATTCAAGTCTCTATGTCTATGAAAGCCGATTTTCAGCCCACTGTGCGGCGTTGCAGTTTTACGCGAAGTTTTTTCGAAATCAGATGTAGTCAGTAATTTTCCTTTTATTTTGAACTTCAATGAAAACGTATCAAAATTCTGCTAGAAGGGGTGGGAAAAGAAGGTAAGGGGTTTTCGAAATCTCACGTAGACAGTAACTTTCCTTTGTGCAAAATTTCACTAATCTTGGAATAAAACTGTAGATTTGTAAAAAAAACAAAGCTACGCCTTCCACATTAGACACTCTTCTTCAAATACACGGTGTCCGGAAACACGTAGTACAAGAGAGAAACCGTAAATTCTACGTAATCATTTTAATCATTAAGAACCCAAAAAAATATTTTTGGCAATTGAGCAATTCATTTTGTAAGTACCTAGGTATTTACTTTTATCGGCAATTAAAGTGTTTTTTTTAACTTTGGAGACGGGGCTACGCATCGATGTACATATTTTAAAATATAGTAAGCAACTGATAGTAACTCGGTAGCAACCGTCATTTTTCAAATTTAACCTAAAAAATTCCAACTTTGGACCCAATTTACTCGAAAACGAAAACACAAATCAATAAAAGGTGTACCACAAAATCGAATACAAATGTGATGTGGATTCACCAGTTTCCAGTTTGCAGGTGCTACTAGTTTCCTGACACCATTATATATTTTTATCACAAAATCAATAATAATAATACTACTTGGATGACTTGTATAGCGCCGTTTTTGTGCAAAAACACCTCAAGGGCGCTAATGTACAGAATTCACACACGGATCTGACGACGTCATTCTCAGTAGATGGACATTATTATATATGAGCATGATACCCAGTGGCGGTTTTCTCTAAAGTGCGTTTGTGCGGCGAACCCCCATTTTTTTTTTTTTTTTTTTTTTATATTTACTCCACACAGGAGGCCCTGAAGAAAATAATTTCCCTCAGGGCCTATGTCTTCTTTGGGGATGCTGTGTGGAGGGTCTTTTTGTGGAGAGGAAGGAGTGAACATGGGTCTTGAAGAGTCCCATGTTGTAGGAGGGAGGAAACACAGAGGCCGGCAGTTCGTTCCACAGCCGAGCTGTTGAACTTAAGAACGAATCGTAGAAGCGACCCGTTCTCATGTGACAAGTGTCAACTGTGTACAAATGTTGGGCGCGCGTTTGGCGTGTATCCCGACTACGCACCGGTGCCGAAGGGATCAATGACGCTAGTTCCTCAGAGCATCTTCCATTGTAATACCGATAGAACAAGGACAGCATACCTACCTGACGCTGAAAAAAACTGACGCATTAAAAAGATGAGAAAATAAAACAAACTTGTTTTATAATAATATAAGCACATTATAGATAGCACGCTATTAAAATTTCGCCTTCAAAACCCGCGCCACCGAAAAATACGATACCTATTTCAAGTTTGTGCGAGTTGAAATCCGCACCAAACTCTTCATACAAAATAATCTTAGCCGGTACAGACCCTATGACGGTGACATATACAAAATTTGGTCTTTCTTTGCAAAATTAAGACAAAGTGTGTGCGTCGAACACGCGTTATGATATCACGTGACCTCCGAACATTGACGAATGTAACCGAAGAAACCCGAGAACTTCGCGGACTGACCGGCCAACGTTTGACCTTTGAACCATAGGGATGCAAGTTAAGTGTTATTTTTTATGTTATATTATGGTATTTAACTTTGTAGTCATTTTTGTACATATTTTTGTTTTCTTGTTTCTGCATTTCTCCAACCGTTTGCTTATGGCATTTGTAAATCTACTACCTATTGAAGTAGACCGATTTTGATTTCTGTTTTCGTATTTTTTTTTAGATAAGTCGTTATATTCCTTAATTATATTTACGAAAGTTTCGGCAAACGCCCCATTGTCGTCGCTAGTTATGCAATTTTGTGTTTTGTCTTCTCCAGTTCTCCGTCTCCAGTATTCTTTCGGATTTCAAATTGAAAGCGTTTGCGTATATGTTTATTTATGCGTTTGCGTTTATTGATTGTCGCGAATATTTTGTCATAATTTGTTTATACAATGGCGGAATACAGTGTTGTCTATATAAAAAAATAATGCCAATACTTATGAAAAAAGGTTGGAAATTAAAAATAAAGGGCCTCCGCATCCTGACCTCCCATTAAAGCAGGTTTGTGCCGCGAAAACCGAGAAATTCACTCGAGTTTTTAAACGTGAGTGGTACGCGAGGTGTACTTGGTTATGTGGTTGCGAGGAAACCAATCGGTTATCTTGCCACCTTTATTTGTTTTTTTTTATGTTTTAAAATATCTATTATATATTCTACGAAATTATTCTTCTCGAAAAAACAATAATAATTAGCAACATACATTGAGTGCTATAAAAACATTAAACAATTTAATTCCTATAAAACTTTTCTCATTATCTAATAATTGTGTCTAGTGTAAAGTGATTTAAAAACAATAATATGTAGGTACCCCTCCCACTAACTTTATTTAAGTTGTGTGACTGCTGCCGTATTCGACTATTTGACGAAGGACAACAGTAAGTAAATTTTAATTAGATATGTTTATCTTCTCTTGAATTTCTGAACCCCCTGTTAAAAAGACCACGAACCGCCACTCATGATACCTCTTTCAGTGATGGTATGCCCAAAATTTATTTTTCCCTAGTTTACGTATTGAATTCCCCGTGTATAGTTTCCGGAAATTTCCCCAGATTGGCTTTATATAAATATATATATACAGACATACCATCCCCGTATGAGATGTTCGCCGCTTGAATGTCCGGATCTCCACGTGTGTACTTAACTGCCGTCGGCGGATCAAATCCGTGTGTGAATTTTGCGCATAAAATACTACTTACATGGTATGCCAAAAGTCACTACTAGCATAAAATAAATAATGTTTTTTCTTCTTTTTGATAGTTACAATAATATTATTATATACATTGGTTTAATTTTAACGACAAACTAAAGTAAAGTAGGCAACTACGGTAAATTTGAAAACTACCCAGGGCAGGCCATATGCGGGCACCATTGGAGCAGACTTAACCTAACACATCTTCCTTAAGATTTTTCATGAAAACCACGCTACACAAAAATACAAACCATCGAAATAAGATTGATTACAGTGGTCACCTACCTAGGCGTCGTTTTGACAATGAACACCAAAATTTTAGTCGCGCCAGGCGCCGTTTGGCTGCATTATTAGTTAGTTAGAAATGCTAGCTCTTTCAATGATGTCTTCCTTATCTGTAGATAAGTATAATAAGAAATGTTGCAATATTACAAAATGTATATTTACATTACAAATAATGATAGCAATGGCTTTCTTACCGGGAAATTGACACAATATAATTAATTTACTGTTTAGAAATTTATAGAACAGCCCAAAGATAACAACTGATAGATTTACCAGATAAAAAGTTTTAAAGAATTTATTCAGTACTAAACTAATATTGTCATAAGTCAGTTTATTATAGAGCATTGTTAATCTTGCCTAAGTCTTGTGTTGAATTGTGCATATTTACTATATATCGAGTCGTCCGACTGCTAGTCGAGCGTCCTACCCACCAGGATATCGGCCACCTCAAATAAGGTACCTACAACTATAACAGTAATTCTATTTTGTAAAGAAGAGAGTCTGTGGATATAATTTTTACTCGAAATACTTGCCGTTTCTCCGCAGGGGTAGGTAGAGAGGACGGACCGCCAAACAACTCGGTCACACCACACACTCCTTGCCTCATTCACATTCATACATTGTCTCATACATACTCTTCTATTATTCTGTCTCTTGACATGACCCGACTCAAGTATCTGATTCACTTAATCGCGACATGGCTTCCTCGGGTGTCCTCGACTTCTGCTACCATTCACATTTACATCATTTATTCTCCTTACACTCTTCGCTCATTCGCTCTACATGCTCAAACCATCTAAGGGTCCCATTCTTGATCTTACTCATTACGCTTACATCAGCCTTGCATTCTTTGCGGATCTTCACATTTCTCACACGATCATACATGGTTTTACCACACATACGCCTCTGGGATCTCATTTATACAGCATTCAGTCTACTTTCATCCTTTCTCTGCCAGTTCCATGCCTCACTTCCATACATCAGGGTAGGTACCAACACCCCATTGTGGACTGCTAGCTTCGCTTCTTTGGAGAATTTTTTGTTAGCGCCAACTACGTTCAGTCCTCCATTAATGGAGTTACCTGCATTTACCCTTCTTTCAATATCTCTATCATCCTTCCCATCTCTCTAGAACATACTTCCTAATTACACAAACTCATCCACCTGCTCCAAGTATTCCTCATTCACAACTAAATTGCACACTGTTTTCGTACTCTCTCTTTCAAACACCATGACTTTAGACTTACTTACTTTCATCATTAACTCATTCTTCATACATACTTCATTCATCCTAGACAAGAGAGACTGTAGATCTTCCATACTGTTAGCAATCAACACCGCATCATCAGCATGCAACAGACAACATACTTTCAGATTGCTCAAATTCGCGCCCAATCCCACCTCTTTCAATTCTTGTATAGATTGAATAAAAATGGTGACATTACGCAGCCACTGATTTATAAAAACGATTTATGATTTATGTCAACAACTGATTTATTAAAACTATGCTTAAAGAACGGGCAACGCCGGGGACTTCTGCTGGTGAATTTATACAGATGTTTCGACTGTCTATGCCTATCTTTAAAACCTTTACAATGACCGTTACATGTAGTTCTTGGTTGCAGAGTGATTTGATACTATAAACTTTATAGGTAGTAGTACTATGTTGCTTTAGCCATGTTTACTGAGTAGGTACTTTCCTACGATGGAATCCTTAGCATTTATAGCCTCTCAACCATAGACTAAAAACAATCTCTCAACCAAATACAAGTTGAGACACTTATTTATTTATTTATGTCTATTCTTGAATACATATTTTACAAATGATTACAGTGGTTTATATTGTAGTGTAGTACAGAGAAAAAATTACAGAAAAAAGGTATAAAAAATAAAGAACATAGGTTGATATAGGTAAAACTGTGTGTGGGTGATATTCTATGTTACGTGAACACCTCACTAAGAGAACCTATGCTGAGGTGTTAACGTGTTCGTGATTAAGTGTGACAGGTATTTATGTGTTGTAAAAGTAATGTAGAAAGTAATTATAATTATTTTTTTTCACAGACATATATTGAAACATGAAAACACACATTTATATGTGAGTGTATGTACTTTTGGATAATTCTTGAAGAACGTGTATAATATGTAATTTTACTTATTATATTTTGGTAATGTTTGGTTTGGAATTATAATCTTTTGAATAAAGTGAATATCTTGATTTTTTTATCCAGGCTACGATATGTTTTTTGAGGAATTTTTTAGATGTATTTGTAGTCAGTAATTTTTTCAAAGTAATGGGCATACTGTTAAAAAGTTTGGTTGCGTAGTATTGAAAGTGTCTTTGTCCGTGTGTGGTGTGTGTTATCGGAATGTTCAGTGTTTTATTTGTTGAGGACCTGGTTTTTATTATGGCTTTTGGTTGATTTGTAATATGAAGATTATTATGGATGAGGTGTAGGAGAGCATTTTTGGCGTAAAGTTGTCTTATTGACATGGGGTATGTTCAGGTCCGTGCTCTCAACATCTCTGAATTGGTATAACCATATTAGGACGGCCAGTCCAGTAGTCTGGCACTATCGATAATTATAATATACTTGCTGATGTGTACCCGGCCTTGCCCGGGGTGAATACACTAGAATTCACTTGAAAACTGAGTCTAATTTTTAGTTTGAAATAATATTATTCTAAATAATTTAAAAAATGATACTTTTTATGAGTTTTGTTTCACTTGATCGCGTCGTGTCTTCATCAGAGATCACCGACTTCCATCATTCACTACTGTATAGCTACAATATTGTATTATTTAAAAATACATTATGTAGACTTTCATTCGACTCCATATCCCTTTCCAGTTCAGAGATAATGCGATAAAGTCTTAAATGATAGATTTCTTCTATCATTTAAACCTCTATCTAAACACTCCTGATACTAATAAGAACAAACTTTGAAATTTCAGCGAAATGGGTTCAGTAGTTTCATATCTATAGGGGATAAACAGAGAAATATTATTTTTTTATGTACAGGGTTTTCCAATAAGAGGTGTTATTTTTATATTCAATCGTAAAAGATCAATGGTTTCGTTTCTTGTGTGGCACGTAGCGCCGTCTTGTTGAAAGTGAACGTTGTCCAGATAAATACCATTCAATTCCTGCCATAAAAAATCATTAATCATCTCTCGATAGCTCAATCCATTCACCGTAACTGTTGCTCCAGCCTCATTTTCGAAAAAATAAGGTCCAATGACTCCGCCGGACCGTAAACCGCCCCAAACAGTCACACGTTGAGGATAGAGAGGCTTTTCAACAATAACTCTTGGGTTTTCTGAGCCCCAGATGCGACAATTTTGCTTGTTGACGAAGCCACCGAGGTGGAAATGGGCCTCATCACTCAAGATGATTTGCATTTGATTCACTCAAGTGAATTTTAATAATTTCAATGCGTTGTTGAAGCGTGTATCGTTCCATTTTTATTAATGGCGCAGTTTTCAATTGTCAAATGTCAAAAAATGACAGCTTCAAAAGTAACATCTACCGAAATAGCGGGCTATTCAAAATAACACCTCTTATTGTAAAACCCTGTATAAAGATATGACACATTGTTTGCAGTACAGGAACAAAAACTTAGTCACTAGCATCCAAGTCAAGCACCTTAAAACTTCATTATCCTTGCAATGCAAAATCAATAACAAAATGTGCAACAACATAGATAATTATATAGCTAAACTAATCACGTTGATTATAATATTATTTCTTAGAACGTCAGTTGAATCAAAACAAATATTTTGTTCTACAAAAACACTTTATTTATTTAATTTTCTATTTTCTAACCTTGCAATTTATTTATTTAGGAAACCAACAGATTTTTTATAGCTTTAAATAATTAATTGATAAACAATACAAATAATATCTCGTACGCCAATCACCCAACTCATATTCCAGTTATTGACGAGAGCACTCGAGTGATTAAATAAACAAATTTACTGCAGTCCCTTTCTATAATAATAGACATATAAATGAATAATGAAAGTTTACTGTGTTTAATAGGTTAAAATGAAGATCTTCGTAACACTAATCACTCTTGTAGCCGCCACCTCTGCTTTGAAGAAGACAATCTTTAAAGCCGACCAAACAATCAGTAAGTTCATTTTATTAAATTATATTTTAAATTTATTATAAATATCATCTTTGAAAAAACTTTAACGCACCATGTTTAAATAAAATGCCAAAGCGAATCAAATTGCACCACTGAACTCAAAAAAACGCTATAAGATCTTTTTTGTATTCATGTTGTATTATATTAGTGTCCGTGGATTGTATGCATGTAATTGTATAAATATTCCTACAAGTATGTTGACTGTATTATATGTATATGTCTTTGTATTACTTGTGTTATAGATATGTAGTCACTTGAAATGTTATTCTTCTACGTATATTTTCTATATTGTTGCTTCTCGTTATAAGTGGCCGGCATAGTCCAGTGGTAACGCATTGGACTGCCATTCCGAAGGTCGCGGGTTCGAACCCGGCGTGCGCAAATAAATTTTATTTGATTAATTTGTGTTATTTCACAATTAATTAATTGAAATAATATTTAGTATATTTGCGGCACGTTCCAGAGTGGAAGATACTACCAGTATCGCCCTGGTGTAAGACCACCATTCAGAATTGAAACGTTGCTCCAAATGGCTTTAGCCGTGTTTAGTGACTAGATCTGAATAGCCAGATACTTCCCCACCTTCCTCTTTCCCTTCCCCACTTACCTTCAGCCTCACAACATCCCCCAATTGGGGATGCCATAGTCTCACTGGCTCCAGACGGGAGCAATCGGGACTCTTGTGAGGTATTCACTATAAATAAGTGTGCTTTTGTGTTCTAATTAATATTGTGAAATTGACCATGAAGAATAAAAACATCAATGAAGAATAAAAAACGTAATAATTTGATTTCCGTCCTAAAAATTAAAACGATTGCCTTGTTCGGTTTGGAATGTTTTTCCATCTTTATAAGGTCCACATAATCCAATATTAACCTAACTATTAACTGCCTATGTTGCTAGGTCCCTAAATAGTGGATACCAATACTGTTAATGATTTCTTTAAAGCATTTGACATAAAGAATGCCTACCGAAAAAACTTATCTCAAGTATAATATAACTTATCACTTCACTTACCAGCATTTAAGTTACTTAATAAAACAAAAAATAATAATTTGTAACGTCGTTTTTTGGTATTCACCAAGGCTCATGCCTGGGGTCACTTTTATTTCGTGTTTTCGTCAATGAACTCTTCCGTTATTTTGTCACCCGAGAAAGATCGTTACTACTGAATCAAATTCAATTATTCAGTTAACTAAGTAAAAAAAAAAAAAACATCACGACGTTTACCCGCAGGGCATGCAGAGGGGATAAACTACTACACAACAACATGGTGCAAATATGAATAGTCTGAAAGAATGTTGCCTGTTGTAGGTATGCTGATGATGCGGTGCCGATTTCTAGCAGTATGGAATATCTACAATCTCTCGTATCTAGGACGAGAGAGAGTACGAAAACAGTTTGCAAAATAGTTGTATATTATGAATATTCAGAGTAAACGAATGAGTTGGTGTACTTGGGAAGTATGTTTAAAAGCAATGGAAATCAATGCTGGAAATTCCGTAAATGGGGAACTGAACGCGGTTGGCGCATATAAATTCAAGTATTTAACAACACACTGTGTTAACATTGTGTTATTTGCAGGCGATGAAATCTACAAAAAGTTCGACACAAAGCACATTTCCTACAGCCATGGAAGTGTGGTTATAAATGATGTCCCCGAATCCAAAAATGTGATCAATGACAAGTTGCTGAACATGCTAGAGGAGGCCAGAACAAACTTCACTGTTGGGTTCCCGGAGCAGGGCATCCCGCCGCTAGAGCCTGTGGCCATAGACAACTTCCACTTCTTTATTTACCAGTGGGCTGTTATAAGGTAAGTGAATCATACTTACATCTTCTTCCCCTCTTGTCCTATTCTGGTCAAGGCGTCTTGCGCTAATGACTACAGCATCCTCCGTCCATAGTAGACCGAGCTTCTGAAGTTGTTTCTCCCAAAGTTGATCCGGAATTCAGAATTTTTGAGATGTAAGAAAAAGCGGAATTTGATCGTCGGACATTCTTAGGACGGGTTTTTTTTACAGAATTTGAACAATTCATCAAATTTCAAAGGTTATTTTCATCTTCTGTAAAAGTTCTATTCAAGTTTTGTTACTGTTTCAGATACACGATACAGCTGGCCAATAAGATATAATAACAGAAAATTTACTCTGAAATTTGATGATTTATTCAAATTCTGTGAAAAAACCCGTCCTTAATTCATGACAAAACCTCAATTGTGACTTTTCTATGAATAATGCAGGGGTTCAAGTGAGGATTAAGTGAATCTGTTTTTTTTTTTTTTAATTAATATTATGCAAATTGTTGTAGGTAAAACATAATCATTCTCTCCCAAACAGCTTTTGAACTTTATCAATTTCAAAAATTACCAAAATTTTTTTTTTTTTAAGTTTTTTTTTGTTTTCTATTTAATGCAGATTCACCAGTTTTCCTGCGAGTTTCCGGACACCGTATATAATATATATTTGTGTGTTTTCAGTAACGACATAGACTTTGACCGTATAAGGATAGCGGGACTGCAGAAGCTTATGGTCAACAACCTTAATTTCAATATCATTGGTCTGACCATGGAATTCGACTTTACTGTGCCCGAAATTGTTTTCACATGTAAGATAAAACCTTTCTTTAAAATATCGATTAGGTGCCACATTAGTTCAATTTTAACAAACTAAATAATAATATTGGTAATAGTTTAGGGTAAACACAACGCGTTCATAAATGTGTTAATGTAATTCTTTTATGAAAATACACTTTTTGCAAGTTATGCTGAATAATTTGCTGTTACACATATTGTATCGGTGTTTCAATCCAATATCGTATTTGTATCGTTTGTTTGTTTTTATTTTATTTGATAAAGCATCCTAAAATGGGCATTATCATGGCGTAGCTCATATCATGTCGACTTCAGTAAGTGAAATAACCGCAGCACAACGCGTCCAAGCCCACGCCTCAAAACTAGAATCATTTTTCAAAAAATGGCGAATAAGTATAAATCCCTCCAAAAGCACCACCTGTGTTTTACCTATTCGTAGAAAACATCCCTAGGAAAAAAAATTAAACACCTCGCGATTACCTTTGACAGTAAATTTACTTGGGAAACTCTAAACTCAGCCAATAAAACCCTTGCAGCCCTTTACCCCATGATATTCAAAAGAAATAAGAAATTATCTTCAAGAAATAAACTCTTAATATATAAATCCACGATAAGACCAAAATTAAACTACGCAAGCCCAATCTGGCCCACGCTTCAAAATCCCAAATGAAAAGATTACAAACATTTCAAAATAAAGCCATTCGCACAGTCCTGGGAGCCCCCAAGTGGATGAGGGTTTCCCAGCTCCACCAGGACTCTGAAGTCCCTCTACTCAAAGACCACATCATAAGTCTCGCGGAATCTTTTCATTCGGGCATTCCAACCCATGAAAACGCGTCTATCAATTGTCTCGCCCAGAACGATGAAAATATTAAAACTAAACCAAAAAAACCGAAACAAATCTTACGTAAAGTTTAATTATTCCCTAACTGCTGCCATGTGCCATTGCAAATAATTTTTCACAGAAACTAAATTAAATATTTTCCAACAACCATAATTTAAACTAATGATAAAAGAGAAAGGGGCCTTTTCGGCCCGGAGCTCTGTATGCCATTATATTAAAAATTCAAAAAGGCGTAGCTCAGCCACCAATGTGTGGTCATATCATTGTATCAAACCACGTAGCTCTCTTGTCAATCGTGGCCGTGCAGCTTTGTATGCAGCTATCTGTGGCCATCTTTATTAAAATATTTGTGATTTTATGTCGCCTAAATAGTCAAAAAAATTATTTTTTCAGCATTATATAGGTTCAACGGCACAGTGGCAGCCATTATTCCGTTCAACCCCAGTGGAAGTGCCAGGTAAATAACCTTTTATGTGAATTATTAAACGTACTTATTTCGGCTGTCGAGGAGTTTTTTTTAATTTTTTTTTTACTTGGTAAAATATTTTTTTACATTTCAAAGTTTTCCAGTAATGTTGGCCTCACTGGGTGGCTTGCCCGTGCTGAGGCCTCCATTTAGTTGGTTACTAACGAGAAATATTTCTGCGTGATGGTAACATTATTCAAGTACAATTAACTTATTTAAAATTGAAATTACTTATCATATCGGACAAGCGATAAGGTAAGTACCAAAATAATTCAATTAATAAATAATTCTTTATTCAAAATATGTAATTTTAATAAAGTTGATAGGTATTTAAGTACCTGCTTACAATTCTATATTGGTTTTGATTAATTAGATAAGAAGAATAAAAAACCACAAGTCATGCAATAATATGATTTATCTCATTTGTCTGTTTAACTATAACTTTCTCTTAGCATTTTTCATGTGGGTGTATCCAGGGCCGGCCCTGAGCCAAACGGCACGTCTGGCGCCAGTAAAAACCTAAAATGCGTAACGTGTTATGTAATTATAAGCGCCTTGGCTCCTTGAAGCCTTGTCATGGAGCGGACTACCTCGATTGAGCCTGCACAGAGCCGGCCCTGGATATACCGCTTATGGCTTCGTTGTAACCGATCTCTCTTTCCAAACATGGCATGCAGCAAAAATAGGGGTTATATTAGAGCCAAGCTCTTAGCGGCTTATCTACCTACCAAAACACATACAGTACCTACGACTTTGATTTTAGGGTGGACCTTAAAAGCCTCGACATCAGAGCAGTGGCCAGCCTAGGGACTACAAGTAACGGTTACCTGACAATCAAGGCGTTCCATGTTGATTTTGATTTCGTAAAGATTAAGGTAAATATTGTCATCTTCTCTCTGAAATTGCCACTGTCATCTTGTTCGGGACTCCCGTCTTCTAAATAATATCTAATATGTAGATTTCTTCTTTTCTCGTGTGGTGAGGGAATGTGAGCCAATTTAGGGACTGTGGGGAATAAATTGAGCGGTCACTCATTAACCATATGTTCGGTGGTCTGCATCGCACCGTATTTACACATCTCCCACCTACACGTCATGTGGGCACAACTGCTGCAGGAGCACCTGAACCGGTTGATGGAAGACTGAGGCAGTCTGTATTTCAGTGGGGTCGTGTACGAAATAGGCAGGGACTAGGGCTAATCTACCCCTTATGGGGGTATATAATTTTCTACATTAGCCTATGTCGAATTTGACACTGTGTGGAGGGTCTTTTTAAGCAAGTTCTGTGAAGGAAAAGTTATCAGGTGTAGATAGGAAACTGGAGATTAGTGTGGCCATGATTCAGTGCAAGGCGATGGGTCGAGAAAGTCCAGCTGGCCAAGTAAAAGAGTCCCCTCGACAGGCTTTTCCCAATACGCAAACTGAAAAGACCTGGACAAACCTCACCCCATAAACCAGAGTACCCCTGCTAATCACCAAACGTAGCGAAATACTTAGGGTAACCTATGGCAGAGGTGTTGGTTTCATGTTGTATTCTATCAGTAAAAAGTGTCATTCTCTTGCGTAGATTTACCTGAGCGGACTTTTGGGCGATGGTTTCATCAACAGCACGCTGAACTGGGTGCTGTCTCTGGTCAGCGAGGGGGTGGTCCAGTCGCAGAGGAAGAAGATTGCCGCCGCCGTCTCCGAGTTCGGTGCCGACATCGCAAACGACCTTTTGTCCAACATCAGACTGGCTGATTTGATTGGATGGGATGCCGCGGGCTCCAGGACAAACCATCAAATAAACAATATTTCTTTCAATAATCAATCATAATATTTGTGGAAATAACAGAATAAATAAGAACCTAACCTTACTTAACCTAACTTACCTTAGCATAATCTAACCCAACCCTATATAACCAAACCTAACCTAACCTAACCCAACGCTACATAACCTAACCTAACCTAACCTAACCTAACCTAACCTAACCTAACCTAATCTAACCTAACTTACCTTAGCATAATCTAACTCAACCCTATATAACCAAACCTAACCTAACATAACCTAACCCAACCCTACATAACCATACCTAACCTAACCTAACCTAACCCAACGCTACATAACCAAACCTAACCTAACTTAACATAACCTAATCCAACCCTACATAACCTAACCTAACCTAACTTATCATAACCTAACCCGACTCTACATAACCAAACCTAACCTAAACTAACTTAACATAACCTAACCCGACTCTACATAACCAAACCTAACCTAAACTAACTTAACATAACCTAACCCGACTCTACATAAACAAACCTAACCTAACCCTACCTAACATAACTTTTGTCTTTATTGTATCCGGTTACCCCGCGACTGAGGTACATTAATGTCATTTAGACTAAAAATATTAGTTTTTAATTTAAAATACCAAATAAATTTAATAGACTGTCAGATAAAATAATTTGACGTATTTTTAGCTTACTTGTTTTATTAACATGAATAATTTAATTACATTTTTATGTTATACAATTAGTAATAAATTGCAATGATTTGCAAAAACGTATATAATGTAAATACAACTTTTTTCATCTTTCTTAGTGTTATTATTTTTTTTTTTGGCATACAACAAACGATGTTGCACTCCCATGAGTTATCAAACTCATTAAGGGATCGCCAATTGGTAGTTTTGAAATAGTAAAAAAATAAAAAAAGAGTTTTGTACAGAAAAATTAGACCCAACCCAACCCAATGTGCAGACACAATGTATGAAGAAAACATTTCACAGAAGCAACATACAGACACAACATATGAAGAATCACTTTACAGATATGTCACAAAAAAATTGTGTTATAAGACTTTATGAATTATTATAATCGCTCATTTGATTTATGTACTGTTGGTGTCAAAAAGTTAAAAAAGTATCCTCAATGATGGACTATAGAAATGCATAAAAACAAAATCAGGAAAATACATTAAAAAGTACGGGCTCAAAAATAAACAGACCTAATACAAGATGTTTTACATTCAAAATACATGAAAAGATTAAAAAAAGCCCATCATCTCTGGATGTACAAAGTTTGGTATTTGGAGATAATTAGGACGGCTATCAGAACAGAGTTTGTACCTACTTATGACTCGTTTTCCAAATAACATTTAAAAAAATAGGGTTTCAATATATCGTTTCGAGATTTGTTAGAGGCATATCTGTCTTAATTCTTCAGGCAATTTGTTATTGTTAGTGTAGGCAATATATTCTAATGATTTCAGTCCGAACTTTGTTGAGTGTATTTTTGATATATGTAGTTTGTCGTGTATTATATTGGTGAACGTCGTTGTTATAGTTCAGTTTTATATTTGTGTGGGTGTTACACTGAATAATATTTAAAATGGTGTTTGTTATCTCAAAGCTAGGAACCATCTTAAATGGCAAAACAAGTGCGTGACGGTAAATATCTTTAACAGGTATATCCCAAGGCAAGCCAAAAATGTTACGCGTGGCTCTATTTTGGAATATTTGCACCTCCGATATCATTTTTTGGTAGCAAAGCCCCAGATACTCGAAAGATATGCCAAGTGGGAGTGAATCATAGCATAGTACAATGATCGCAGTATGGCTGTGGGAAGCAATCTACGTAGTCTGTACATTACACCGATCACCGGAGCAATCTTTGATTTAACATGGTCAAAATGGTTTTTCCATGTAAGCCGTGAGTCAATTAAAAGTCCTAGATACTTCGCGACATCTGTTTGTTCCAGTTTGTTTATTCCCAGGGAAATGTTTAGGCGTTGTCCTTTCCTATTCCCGAATAGCACATAGTGAGTCTTTTTAATGTTAAGGCTTAGTTTATTGATTCTCAACTACTCGGCTAGATGACCCAAATCCCTTTCCATGTCTTTTTCCATTTCGTTTAAATTAGTATTATGATAGAATAATATTGTGTCATCAGCATAAAGCTGAAGGGTACCTTTCAACCCCCATTTTGCAATATCATTTATATAAATCAAAAATATTAAAGGCCCGAGAATCGAGCCCTGTGGTAAACCACATGTTATATTTCTATGATCACTTGATTCTTTTCCAATAACAACCGAAGAGCACCTACCCGTAAGATAACTAGATAAAAGTTTTAGATTGTTGCCCACGATGCCCAGATATTCAAGCTTTTCTAACAGAATCTTATGATCAACCGTATCGAACGCTTTTTTGAGGTCTATGAAAATGCCCGCTGCATATTTTCCTTGATCTAAGTGTTTTTGAAGAGTTAGTATAAAATCAAAGGCAGCACATTTCGTGTTGGAGAATTTTCTGAACCCATATTGTTGAGGCGTGAGAATATTATTAGTTGAGAGATATTTTGTTAGTCTATTTTTGATTACATGTTCAAGTACTTTGGAGAAGACTGGGAGTATTGATATTGGACGATAATTAGATGGATTTTTTTTGCAGTCTTCTTTGTGAATTGGAACGATTTTTGCTAGCTTTAATTGATCCGGAAACAGTCCGCTTGCTATTGATTGATTAATGAGAATAACAAGATGATCCGCTAATTTTTCTTTACTGAATCCGAGTAAGTTAGTTGTCATATCATCGACCCCTGGAGATGCATTAGTTTTTAGTTTTGATATAATTTTTAAAACTTCTAGTTTGTTTGTATTGGCCATGTAGAGGGACTGTAATGGCTTTGGTTCCATGTTTATTGTATTTACGTCATCTGAATGAGATGGGATGCTCGCAGCTAAATTTTCGCCAACCGATGTAAAGAAGTCATTAAACGCTGTACATATCTGCTTCGGGTCATTTATGTCTATGTTATTGATGGTAAGAGTTTCAATTTTATTTGTCAAGTTCTTTGGACTGTTAGTTATGATTGAATTTATTGTTTTCCAGGTTTGTCTTGGATTATGTATGTTTTCTTTAAAAATATCTGTGTAATATTTTGTTTTGGCGAAACGTCTGTAATTAGTTACCGAATTTCTTGACTTATTTGTACGTGATATAAGAAGACTGTTTAGCGGATCATTTTTCCACTGTTTGTAATTAGTATTTCTTTCTATAATAAGAAGATCTAGTTTTTGTCAAACCATGGTGTATTACCTTATTAGGGTTTCTTATTCGTAACCTTGGCTTAAATTTGCAAGTGTCAATCGCTGTTTTGATATATTTAAAAAATTGATTAAAATTTTCGGTTATATTGGTAGTGTTGTGAGAAAACGGTTGGGTTTCAAAATTTGAAACCGTTCAAAATTTTGAAACTGTTCTAATTGATTTTGCTTATTAAATACTTAACATTGATGAAATTTTGCGTACTTGACCTTCAACAAAAGAGAAAGGTCAATATCTACGCAAGATTTTGAAAAATCACCTCCTTTTCCCACCTCAGCAGAATTTTGATGCTTGATGAAATTTTGCACACTTGACTTTCAAAATAAGAACAAAATACTTTCTGCCCGGACAACACAGCTGATAGAGATTAAAAAATAGTTCTTTGAAATAAAAGTCGTAATTTGGAAGCATCACTCAACATATTTATTTTTCACACCACTGGAGTTTAAGGTCCCTAAGACTGCAATTGGCTGAACATATTGAAAAAATGTCAAACTAATTACAGGATATCGAAAATTATGATTAAGGCCCCGTAGTACGCATTCAAAGGTGGTTTGAAAGGGGGATATGTAAATACTAATGAAAACATTAAAAAACGTTAATAATTAAGTGAACATGGTGAAAATATTTAATAAAACACGACTCGTTTGAAATAGAGCAAAAATCTCTCGACAAATGCTTTAGTTGCATTTAAAGAAACGTTAAATTATTTCATACTTTTAACATATTATACAGGGTGTATCGGCACGTACCCGACAAACTTTAACCAGCTTTTCCTTAGCACATTTGGAGTAAAAAATGTTATGGGCACTTTGCTGTCCGGTAACATTTTTTTTCAATTAAAAACAAAAAATTATTAAAAAAATCCACACTCCGTCACTGTCATTGGCATTGTTTCTCGTGTTCAACAGCTGTTATTAGCAAGTGTGTCAAAAAACGTGTTCGCTCTTTCATACCCACTAAATAATAATAGCTGAAAATGAGACGAATGGTGCCATGCCATTTCGTTGTGATCGTAAAAGCGCGCTAATGTAGGTACGTACGTATATTATTCAACGAAACTCGAATAAAATATTGCCAGGTGGGTTTTCAAACTTTGACAAAGGATAAAACAGTGGTGACATGTGGTGAAAATATGAATAGTAAATTTTTTATTAAAAAAATGTTACCGGGGTGTGTAAATGTTAATTTTTTTATTAAAAAAACGTTTCTCGTTAATGTCGGGTACTTGCCGATACACCCTGTATAACAGAACGAAACGTGTTTTAAATTATTTTCGGAGCTTACTTTGCGATTTTTTTCTATCCAGGGAATTTCATATAATTAACGTTTGGGGCATAATAAATTTATAGATATTATCTTTAAAAAAACATCAATTTTTTTGGAACTTAAAAACTTAAAGAGTTAACGAGAAACTTGTTATAAATCGGTAGAATTTGGGTATGGGGGGCTTAAAAGTTTGCTCAGTTTGACAGAAGAACAGGTAAATAAACTATTCGTAAGAAGTATTGAGAACGACGGGAAAGATCATAAATTATAGGGACCACATCCAGTGGGGAGCTTTTCAGGAGGAGGGCAAATCCTACCCGGGGATATTTAATCACATGTTATGAATTATCCGATGAGATCGCTGAGCACGATATCCTTGATGAGATCGTTGACGATGTCGAACAGCCCCTCGCTGGCCGCCAGGTTGAGCCCTTCCCTCTGTCCCTCGAAGAACTCATCGCTTAGCTGGCTCAGCGCGAAGTTCACCACGCCGTTAAGCCTGTCAAATTTGAACAGGTTCTCGACGGTCACCTGAAAAGTAAAAAAAAATCAGTGTGTGGCAAGCCTACGCACGACGGAAGTGAAACTTTTAGTATTCTTCTCTCTCTCTTTTCATTTCATTCTCTCTTTTTTTCTGTCTATTGACATATTTATAAGTAGCATGTGATAAAAAAAAATTAAAAGTTATAAAAATATGGGATTCGAACCCGGGTCCTGCATAACGAGTGTCGAACGCTCTGCCTCTAGACCGCGGTTATTACGTATTCGACCAAAATATCATATAGTCAAAATATCTAAAAGTCTTTTATCACTTTTAAAAAAAGCATTTTATCACTTTAAAAAAAATTATTATCAAAAAAATCACAAAAAGAAAAAAAAATAGTTTTAACGGGGATCGAACCTCGGTTCTTCACGACGAGAGTCGCGCGCTCTGCCTCTAGACCGCGAAGCTGAGTTTAGAGAGTGACCTAAAAAAGGTATATAATATTGGCTAGGCTCCTATAGCGAAATGATCACGGTTTTTCATGACGGTCATGAGTTGGTTTTACTCCCTCGAAATTGCATAACGCGCGTAAAGAAGTTTCACTTCAATAAAGAAATTAAAATGCGTAACAATAAAGTACAAACGTGTTATGCCATCTAGTTCCTACTGTCAACTTAAATTACATTTATTTCTGAACACTGGCAGAAACGTCTTCTTTAGATCAGCCAAAAGGGGGTATAATTCCGATTGAAAATTAGAACTAAAATATTGTGACGTCATATGATTGCCCAACTATATCCACCAATGAAAAACTCTGAAAGTCTATGGAATAAACTTTCAGAGTTTTTCCTTGGTGTATAGTATAATTAGTAGGCTCCAAATGAGAATTGTACTGTCTATATATTGGCATACCGATGTTTTTTTAAGACCAATTTTTTTCATACAAAAAGTCCGAAGATATCGATCTAGTAAGTGGTTTATTTATGCCCACCTTCAAGTCAACTTGAGCAAAGACTTGCGCAAGTATACTTGAGCGCGTGCAAGACAAATATTGCACAAGTGTGATAAAGTTTCGTTACTTGCAAATGTGTTAAGGCGAAGCTTAATGCCAAATCACTATTTTGATTAATCTTTATAACGAATTTGTGTATATTATGAATACTGAATTGCATTACATAAATTAAAGGTTTTCCTATCGTTTCGCTTTAGTAAAATACAAATAAAAAAATAAATAAATCAACAAAAAATGTAAACGTAAACAAACGTAAAACGTAAAAAAAAAAAAATAGAAATCAGTGAAAGCATAAAGGAAACAACTTTTAAAACATACAGTATTATAGCTAAGATTATCTTTGACAGTTTCACTTGATTAACTTTTTTGCTTTCTTATAAAATTAAATAAATAAAATAGTTTTGTGCTTGAAATCGAACGTTTCTTAACTCCGTTTGTCAAGCGATTGTAATGTCTATTACCTACAATATAAGGTATACCAAGAATATAAATATTTTTGGCTTGTAGCTTCCTCTTAATCTGTATATAGCGTTTACGTGTAACGGAAAAGATATTACATATGACAGAACCTCCAAATAAGATGCTTCGTTTATACACAAATAATTGTGCACACTAAATTCATTAATTAAATTTATATGTGAATACATGTAGATCTCTTTTTTCCGACCACAAAACAGCACGATGTTTTCTGCCTTTATGGCTTTTTGAAGAGTTAACTTATTAGTCTTTTAGTCCTGTGACAGTCAAAGCGTCGTCGATGGCATGGATGAAATTGATTCCACCGCAATGGCACATCCATCTTTGTATGTTGTTCGCCAGAACTGACACCGCACAAGTATACTTGATGGTGTGATCACAAGGCCGATCAAGTACACTTGCGCGAGCCTTCAACTCAAATATACTTGAAGGTGTATGGCCGGCATACTTTCGCTTCCCAACTACGCTGCCCTTCAGTCTTCTTAACTGCTTTCGTTTTGATGATCATCGAGTTTTATAGTTTTCCAAGAAATCAGTAAGTAACTGTTTTAATCCAGGGTTCTTTTAATCACATTACATAATTATTCATAATTCACACAAGCATCATTATTTCGATTATTATCTATTATTATCTGTTTCATATCACCGCAAACTAAGCAGATTTAATAATTTAATTAAATCTAATCAATTCACGATTACTTTACTTACAGATGAGATGAATTGATTAATTTGTGGGCCGGGTCGGTTATTTACAATCTGATCTTATAAATTAGTATCTGGTTATCTGCGTAAAAATCAAATTAAGAGATTGTTTGCTTGATAAAGGTGGACCGTGAACCGCGATGGCCTCCAATCAAGACATAAAGAAGAAAGGTAAAGAAGGGAGTTTTACCCCTTGAACATTGAGGCCGCCAATCTATCTTGCATAAAAATAAAAATGTTAAAGTTCGATGTTAAAAATCTTAAATCTCCGAAAATTCTTCACCGATTGCTTTTAAATATTGACACAACGTTGCATTCGAATACACGTGTCTTTTTAAATATTGACACAACGTTGCATTCGAATACACGTGTCTTTTTAAATATTGACACAACGTTGCATTCGAATACACGTGTCTTTTTAAATATTGACACAACGTTGCATTCGAATACACGTGTCTTTTTAAGTACCTATTTAAAACAAAATTACTAAAAACATTTTTGTTATTTGCTTTTGGGGTGTTCTGCCGTGTTGCGCTAACTCCTTCTTTAGCCAACGTTTCGGACAACGTTACAGTGTCCATCTTCAGGGCAGATGGCGCAACACGGCATAACACCTCAAAAACAAATAACAAAAATACTTTTGGCCGTGAAAATCTTAAATCTTATTAATGGTTTAAAAAAAAAACAGCGACATCTGTTGGACCTAAAAGCAAGACGCGCTATTGTTTCTCTAACGCGTGGCGGGGTACAGCTAATATAATATAATATTTCAACATAAAATTAATTTTTTTGTATTTTTCAAAATTGGAAATGAAGTGTCAATAATTCAGACTATCCAGTGATTGTCACAGATCTGCTCTAGTACCTATAAAGTCCACGGGGTAAAACAAAGAATGTCAATTGGAGACAAATTTGCATTTAAGGCGATGCCATTCGTAGTAATGCAAAATCATGTGTTTTTTTTTTCCATTATTTCTGGCTTTCACCCTTCAAGGGTGTTCTTGGCCATCATTTAAAATTATTGAGAAAGGTGTATTGAAAGGTGAATTTAAATATTAATTTTATTTAAATAGGCAAATTTCAAAATTATAATGAAAATTGGAGTCGAGTTCAGACTTAAAAGAGATGAAATGTTGAATGGAGGGGAGGCAATTTTATTTAAGGCTTGATAGAAGAGAGGATATTTGTTTAGAGAGGGACAACCAAAAAATATGTGATCTAAAGTTCCCACTTCTAGACCACAGAATGTACAATCTGGGGAGTCAAGGACGTGAATTTTAAAAAGATGGGAAGGAACGGAACAATGACCGATCCTCATTCGAATGAGTGAAGAAATTTCTTTTTTGGAAAAATGAGGGAATTGCTGAAACCACGGTTTTGATGGTATAGTCCTTTGTATTGAGGCATAGCAGGCTCCCTTGGATTGACTAGCAATGTGCCAATACTCTGACCAAACATTGCGGGATCTTTCTTTGATGATGGAAAAAATGTCAGATAAGGGAATGTGGTTTACGAGGGTAACAACAGGGTTGGACGCTCCTTGTTTTGCCAAGGCATCCGCAATATCATTACCCATGATACCAACATGTCCAGGAATCCAAATCAGAGTTACAGATTTACCAGAGCTTTGAATGGATGCTATCATCTCTCGAATAAGGCATACAAAATGATCATCAGGATGAAGAAGAGGACTGGATTTAAGTTTTTGGAGGGAACTGAGAGAGTCAGAGAGAACGAGGGAATGTTCAAAATTATTTTTGATTATATATTTGAGAGATTCTATTATTGCAATGCACTCAGCTGAAAATATTGAAAATTGATTTGAAATTGAATGAAATATTCTATCATTAGAATTATTGTGGTAAACGTTAATACCTATACCACAGTTAGGAGAGTCGGGAGATTTGGATCCATCAGTAAATAAAAGAGAAAAGTTGGGCCATTTAGATAAAATAATGTCATTGAACATATTATTGACAGTTCGGGCCGGGAGATTGGAATGACTTTTAAAGATTCCGATCCCTTCTAATATTGTCGGGGATAGGGTGACGTGACTATATTTTAGTTTGTATAAGGGAAGTAGATCATTTTGGATGATGTGGAGCTCTGAGAGAGACTTAAAATTTTTACAGATGTCAGGAATAGGTTTAGTTGAAGCTCTGATTGTAGATGAATGGTTTGAGTCAATGAACAACGAGAGGCTGGGGATAACCTGATGACATTTAGAATTTAAACATTTAAGAACAAATTTGTCAGCAAATAGTTGACACCTTAAATAAAGAGGAGGATCAGAACATTCTACTTGAAGGGAATTGATGGGTGACGATTGCATCGCTCCAGTTATTATTCGCAAAGATTTAGATTGAATTTTGTCTAATTTATTAAGTACATTTTTTGAGGCAGTACTAAAAAGTGGGCAGGCATAGTCGAGATGGCTTCGAATAAGTGCATTGTAAAGCAACTTAATGCAAGTAGGGTGAGCTCCCCACCAAACGCCAGATAATGATCTGATGATATTTAAATTTTTTTCGCATTTAGTAACTAAATTATTAATATGGGAAGACCATTTAAGTTTCCTATCAAATGTTACTCCCAAAAATTTTACTTCAGAAGCGTTGGAGATTGGAGAATTTTTAAATAAAATTTGAACGGGGGGGTTTTTATGGCGGTTTGAGAAGGTGACACACTGAGTCTTTTGGATTGAAAGTTCAAGACCATGTAACGTGAGCCATGTGCAAAGGGCATTCATGGCTTCGTTAAGATATTTGACGGCAAGAGGGATGATTTTGGATGATAAGAAGAAAGCTATGTCATCTGCGAACTCGATAATTTTTATTTGTGGGGGAATAGTGACATGCATATCATATGTGTATATATTATACAGTAAGGGGGACAATACATCGCCTTGTGGTAAACCCTTCCAAATAGACCTACTTTGAGGAGAAATATCTGGAAGTTCAATGAAAATTTTTCTATCTAGAAATAGATTAATAATTGATTGGACAAACATGGGGGGAAGGCCAAGGCCTAGAAGTTTTTTTTTCAGGATTGGGATGGAAACATTGTCAAAGGCGCCTTCTATATCTATAAAGACGGCAAGACAAACTTCCTGTTTAGAAATTGATAAATTAATATCAGTGCTGATGATGGCAAGGTTATCCTGAGTGGATTTTTTTTTCCTAAATCCAAATTGAGATGGAGAGAGAAGCTGTTTACTCTCGACAAAAAATTCTAATCGGTTTTTAATTAATTTTTCATAAAGTTTACTGAGGGTGGATGAAAGAGCGATTGGCCTGTAGTTGGATCCAAAATTTGGAGATTTGTTTGTTTTTAAAATAGGGATGATTATTTGAGAACTCCAGTCATCAGGCATTATACCAGTCTGGAAGATTTTATTTAAGATGCTTAAGAAGTGGTTTAGAACATTATCATTACTATTTTTGATTATGCTGTAAGGTATACCATCTCTGCCTGGAGATGAGTCCTTGACTGTTGATAAACAATTTTTTAGCTCAATTAAGGTGAATGGAGAGTCTAGCCAATGATTAGACATGGGAGTATTATAGATGGGCGTTATTTCATCTAAGTTAGGAACAGAAGGGGGGGCAATTTTGTCCAAGAATTCATCTATCCATTTAGAATGGGACGCTCGAGGAGATGGTGAACTGAAGGAGGATCGAAATCTTCGGATCATAGACCAAACTTCCGAAATTGGAGTGTTCGGAGATACTGAACTGCAAAAGTTGTACCATCCGGATCTTTTTTTTGACCTCAATACCCTTTTGGCATTGGATTCAGCGTTTTTGTATATAAGATAGTTCTCCATAGTCATATTGTAACGATAGGAAAGAGATTTAGCTTTCCGAATTCTTACTACTTTGGAACATTCCTCATCCCACCAGGGAGTTGGAGGGAGTTTTTTGAGAGATTTAGTTTTAGGGGGAGGATTTGATTTATTTATTGCAGTTATGAGCATTGATTTGAAGTTATTATAATCATCTTTGACGGAAAATATATCGGTGGCGGGTGAATTTAGTAGGAACTTGTCCATATGAGAGTTAAATTCATCCCATTTGGTGTGTTTCGTTTTAATCTTTGTCGAAATATGAGACTTGTCCGATTGGAAAGAAGTTTGATAAGTAATGATGATCGGGAAATGATCACTGGAGCAAGGGTCGGGGGACACCACCCACGAGGAGAGAGAAGCCAGACTAGTAGAACATATCGAGAGATCCACTGCACTGGGGTTTGTGCTGGGGCGTGAGATCCTAGTAGGAGATCCGTCATTCAAAAGGAAAAGGTTGGATTGATCTAGGAAATCCATCACACTTCGACCATCTCGGTCGGAGAAAGCAGAACCCCAGACGGGGGAATGGGCATTAAAATCGCCTAATATAAAGAAAGGAGGGCTTAGTTGACTTACAATTTGCAACCAAGTTTGTTTATTGAAGTGGGCTGTTGGGGGAAGATAGACTGAAATAAAGGATGTGTCCTTTATTTTAGCTGCAACCATTTGGAAGTCAGCATTGGGGGGTTTGATATTATTTATTGGGGAAAATGATATGGATTTTTTAATAAAAAGGGCAGCACCGCCGCCCGAACCTTCCGGGCGATCGTCGCGGAGACAGGAATACCCTCCCACATTAAAGTGGGTGGATGGAGTAAACCAAGTCTCCGAGATAGCAGCCAAAGAAATAAAGTTGGAATTTAATAGATTAAGGAGATCAGATTTGTTAGAAATAGCACTTCGGCTATTCCACTGAAGTATTCTGACATCCTGAAGAGCCATTTTGAATAAATGATTTTAATGTGGAAATAATAGTAGCAGCGTTGGACGGTAGATTACTTTGAGAAGAAATAAGGTCAATTAGAAGCATAATAAGAGTTTGGATAAATGAAGAATTGTCTTGGGAGAGTTTTTCAGAAAGTTTAAGAGAGTTCATTGAGGACGGATTATAATTATTTGCACACCCATTTGTGGCATTTGAAAGAGGTGAACCATTGGGATTTAAGAGCAGTGAGTTGTGTTGTTGCTGATCGTATCCAGGAGCCGGTTTAGAGATAGCGTTTTTGTATGTGAATTTAGTTGAACGAGAAGAAGTTGTTGCAGTGGAGGGAAGAGGGTTGGATGAGGAGTTGCTGGATAAAGCCTCAGCAAATGATTTTTTGACAGGCGGGAATAATTTAGAAGCCTGCAGAAAAGACAAGTTCTGAGAGGCCATTGAAATTTTAATATTTTTTGGCGAGATTGTTCTGGGCAAGATGTGTTGATAGCTGTATGTGAGCCTGAGCAGTTAAAACATTTAGGTGAGGAGGAAGAAGGACATTGGTCAGCTGCGTGGTTTTCTCCACATTTAAAACATCTGGGTTGAGATCTGCATGCAGCTTTGGTATGACCAAAACGGCAGCAATTGAAACATTGAGTGGTGGGATATGTATACATTTCAACTGGTAATGAGTTGAAGAATAAATATATATGGGAGGGAAGAGATTGACCTTCAAAGGTGATAACAACAGATTGGGAGGGCTTCCAGGTAATTATACCCTCAGAGGAGTCCTTGTAATTTAGCCTCCTGGCTTTTATGGGATTGCCAATGTGTTGGGGGGTTGAAAGTGAAGACAGAATTTCTTCGATGGACAGATCGGTCGAGATACCTCTGACCAGGCCCATGCGAGTGACATTGAAAGTAGGGATATATGCCTTGAACTTTGAATTAGATGAAATGAAGATATTTTTGATGAAACTGTTGGCAGCTGGCCCTGAGAGGAATTCGACGGAGATTCGGAAGCGACCCTCGGCTTTTACACCTCCAGGTTTGATTGAAAGATTCTTGCTATTTGATAGGAATTTGCCAAATTCAAGAGGGTGGATGGTTTTTCCTTGCTCAGTTTTTTGGGCGTATGCTATGAATGGGCCACGGGAATGAGGAGAATAAAAGTTTGTTGGAGGAAGTTGAGAAAGTGCTGGTGGGGACAGTGAAGTCGAAGGCGAGTCAAGTTTTATTGGGGAAGAAGGAGTAAATTTCCTTTTTTTGGTAGAAGTCAAGATGACAGAATCACTGTCAGAAATTTCTACATTTTCCCCGTCTGGGGGGTCTGGAGAGGGATCTGGGGGCTTTGTAGGGGGTCCAGGAGGGAAATCTTCCTCCATTATTCACAACAGTAAACAACTACAATAATAGTATGAAAAATGACAGAAGTAAAAAAGTTTATAAATATCTGGAAATCAGCAGCGAAAAGTGACTCCTGGAAGATCAGGAGGGAGAAGAAACCTCAAGGCACAACACACTACACTTTTTTTTGCCAGAAAACAAAAAAGAATGGTAAAAAATTAATTTTAGATAGAGCAAAACAAAACAACTGATGACAGCCAAATGTTATTGTTGCAATCCATGTGTTTGCAAAATCATGTGTTTTTGGTTTGAAAATTTAGTCGCCTAGAAATGTTTCAGATGCGTTAATTAAATACTGCGAGTAAAATACATCTTGGCCTTTGAAATAATCGAGTATTTTTTAGATAAGCCTATTTATAAGCCCAGAAAAAAATAATGTATAAGGCCAATGAAAACTGCTTTAAAGTTCAAAATCTCCTACTTACGAACCCATTTTCGGTTATGATTTTATTGTATAATGTGGAAAATTAACTTATTTATAAAATATTGGAAAATTATTTAAATATTTGTGCCTGAACATCCACAAAATAAAATAAAAAGCACTTTTTGGCCATGTTTTTTTCTTGCATAAATCCAAACAGATGGATGGTGTTAAGCGGGAATTTAAGCCTTATCGCCATCTACGTAAGGTGTGTTATTGATAGCGGCTGGATTCAAAATATTACACGACGTAGTGCATCGCCTTAAGACCACGGGGTAAAACAAATAATGTTAATTAAAGAAAAATTTGCATTTAATCAGAATTGATTGTTCAAACGTCTGTATTTTGTTGCTGACAAAATACAGACATTCATTATTAATGATTTTTCGTAGATAATAAAAATCTATTTGCGCGCGAACTATCATTATTCTTGCCTGCCACAAATTAAGAGGAAGCTACAAAGCCAAAAATGTGTATATTCTTGGTATACCCTATATCGCTTTGCAAACAGAGTCTATAAACGTTCGATTTCAAGCACAAAACTAGTTTTAATTTATTTTGTAAATAATTTTGTAAGAAAGCAAAAAGTTAATCAAGTGAAACTGTCACAAATAATCTTTTTAAAAGTTGTTTCCTTTATGCGTTCATACATTTCTATTAAGAAAATATATTTTGTAGTAGTTTACATTTATATTTTTTATTGAGTAATTTATTTTTTTATTTGTATTCTACTCAAGCGAAACTATAGGAAAATCTTCAATTTATCTAAATCATATTTTTTGGTATTCATAATGTACACCAATTTGTTATAAAGATTAATCAAAATAGTGACTTGGCATTAAGCTAAATAAACCGACATAGTTTTTGACAGCGATGGTTGTTTGTAATATAATATTGTGGTACAAAGTATCGTCACAAGGTGTCATTGTTACTTCAATTTGGGACTTTAACTGACGTTCCTTGTTTTTCCCCTGTGGTTCTTAAATAAATATAGGTAATTGTAGTAGATTATTTACCGATGTGGCAACGGCGTCGAATTCAATATCCAACGTTCTCAGAAGTAGAGTACCATTTGAAGTCGCTCCCAGAACTGCATCTCCGGAGATTGTGAAATTGTTCAATACCACTCTGGAAATTGAAACCAAAAATATAATTAGGAATTTATAATGTTCAAAATCAGCTCCATCGCAGATTAACCCACCTGTATCGCTGCGAAAAGCGATATTATGAGGCCTCGAGGGATATTTCAACACATAATTATTATGATTCTAGGCAGTGAAAGCAAAATTGAAATTGTTGGTGAAATTATTGAAAATTTCATTGATATATAACTTCTTTTTTTTTATATTAACTCCACACAGGAGGCCCTGAGGAAAATAATTTCCCTCAGGGCCTATGTCATCTTTGGGGATGCTGTGTGGAGGGTCTTTTTGTGGAGAGGAAGGAGTGAACATGGGTCTTGAAGAGTCCCATGTTGTAGGAGGGAGGAAACACAGAGGCCGGCAGTTCGTTCCACAGCCGAGCTGTTAAACTTAAGAACGAATCGTAGAAGCGACCCGTTCTTGTGTGACAAATGTCAACCGTGTACAAATGTTGGGCACGCGTTTGGCGTGTATCCCGACTACGCACCGGTGCCGAAGGGATCAATGACGCTAGTTCCTCAGAGCATCTTCCATTGTAATACCGATAGAACAAGGACAGCATACCTACCTGACGCCTGTGCTCTAAAGATTGCAGTCCGTTTGTTAAGATTGGGGAATCTATCAAACGGACCGCCCGTTTTTCACTTCTGATTTTATGTCCGGGTTAAATCTTTCCCACAGGAAAAACTAAACCTTTCCACACACTTTTCCACAAATGATCATCTAGTAAATCAAAATTATGCAAGTGCATTACATAAGCAAAATAAATACAAAACAATACAAGAACAACATGTCAACTCACCAGAGATCAAATGGAAAAATAATTCACAGACTCCAGATATTTTCATATCAGAGGGTTCGGCTCGGTAGAACTCCTAACAGGGCCTATAAATCCTACTGATCCCTCAACATAAATATTAAAAAAATCTTTCGTTATCCTACATGTATTCAAAATGACCGACTTTTGCATCTTTATATATACATTTTTTGATAGACCTAATACGCCTAAATTTTTAATGAAGAATGAATTTGCTAGGTATAATGCCAGTAGCCGAAATAACAAATGGTAATATTTTTATAGTTTGAGAATGCCAAATTCTTTTTATCTCATTTCCTAGATCTGTGTATTTTCGTATTTTTTCATTAACAGATTTTTGAATATTACAGAAATTTATACTTATGAGTTGTATTATATTCAAAACCAATTTTTAATAATGACATTAATATTTTGGATGATTTATATCGCGCCATTTTTGTGCAAAATCACAATTAACAAGCATACTGATTACACACAAAAGAAAATTTGAAAGATTTCTTTTTTGGGAAGAGTTTCCAAAAATTTCCAGAAAAACTACAATCACTATTACTACTCCATCATTGCTTCACATTTAAACTACTGCTCCACAATTATTTTGTAACGACAGAGAAGAAAAAGAAGTTGCAAATTCTCCGAAATAGATCAATGAGAATAATACTTGATTTGATATTGATTTTCAAAAGAAACTAAAATGTTCAAGAAACTAAATTGGCTAACAGTGAAATAGATGCTGATCTTGAACGCGATGATATTTATACATAAAATAATAACAACATATTACCAAAATACGTTTCGAAGAAAATTATATATAACCTGGACATCTACAGACATAACACAAGAACTTGTAATAAAATTAGGCTACAAGAAATGGACAAAGCCAACATACAAAACAGTTTACTTCATAATGCTTTAAGTTCAAAGTAATATAACAGTTATATAACTCCATATTGCTCGCCATAAAATCCCTGTATATATATAATAGCTGTAATTGTGGGCGTGGATACAATATGCGCTGTGATCTGCTAGCCAGGCTATATTTGAAAATTATAAACAATTTACGGAGCGCCGTAATTATGCGGCTGTCATCTGTCAAAGTGACAGATCCCATACAAAGATATGATATTCCTCGGCAGTCTTCAAATTGATCTGACCCCCTTTCCTGGGGAAGATTATGGCCCACTGTGTCAGCCCAACATATAATACGTACCTACATGCCACGCCCAATTTATGCCCGCATAAAATAGCGTAATGTGTATAAGGCTTAAACTCTGCATCAATTGATAGATTCAAGCTTGATTGTAAAATGTAAAAATGTACATATGTAAGTTATAATAAACTAGCCATTTGTGAACTTGGCTATATATTCACTAAAATAAAATTAAGAATTTTAAATTAAATTGCTGGTTTTTAATATTTTCGAAGTGTGTGGATGTCCAAAACATCACAGGATGTAATGATCTGCCCTTTCTACTTCAAACTTTTCCTTCTCTTCTTTCTACGATACATTTTCCTTAAGTCCCGTAGGTAACTTTTCCATAAGGCTTTGGTTATATATATATCCGGGGTAGGAAGGTCCTCCCTGCCGTCTTTTCTTTATTACACACCCCTTCAAGTGTGTACATCCTAGTTTGTCTACGTGACGTACGACCTTGAACGTACTCATTTCACGTGACGGTTCAGTATAAAAAGGCTTCACCGAACGTTGTGTTGGGTTTTTGTTTCTCGGTTTAGAAACCTAGTTATTTATGTTTTGTGTGGTATCCCTTGGTTCTTTTGAGATAGAGTGAGTTGAATCCATTACCGCTGTTTTTCAAAACCATTTCATAATCCTTATCTTCTAAGTCGCCTGCTCACCCCCCCCTAGCTACTCGATTCTACCTATCGTAGGGTAATGTGAATATAATAAAGTGTTAGATTTTATATATGTGATATACATACGATAAATTTATGGTGTTAGTTGTCGGCGCCATCCATGTATATATTTTGGGAGGGGAAGGAGAGGAAAGGAAATGAATTTTTTTCAAGTTAAGATTGACTCCTCCGCTTACCAAACAAAACTGATGGATGATAATTCGAACAAGGCAATCGATATCTGCGTGTCTGGATATCACAACCGGCCGGGTCTCCCCTTGTTCCAAATCGGCAACCTTCACGCCAGAATAAAGAAAACCAGGTCTCTTCACCAATTTCAGAATTGCCCCAATCTCAAACACCTCCAGGATAAACTACTTTACTGAGTGTAGAAGGGGAAAACCATAACATCCCTTTATCACGAATCTAGTCGCGAAAGTGTGACACGTAAGGTCCTAAGTTACGAGCCACCTCTAGAAAACATTGTAACTCCCACGTCGTCGGGGATTTACATCCCTTTCTAGGTCAATACATATATAACACACGACGATCTTGTCGACATTTTGCCCGCTTATTAACGATAGGTTGTGTGCCTACCCATTCAGCCAATTATCATGTGAGATATATGTAAGGTCTACTCGATATGCCAAATTTGGGATGAGGACTGTCTGTATTTTAATATTTGGTTCCAGTATTTATTTTATGAGGTTACTAGCATCCTCGTGTATTAGGTATGGGTAACTCCTACTGAATACCTATCCTCTCAGGTAAGGTATAAACGGATAATTGGTTTGATGTTTTGCATTTAATTTAAAGAGGCTGCCTACCTCTCGAAAGATACCTGTTGAGAAAAGTTGTTCGGTTGGTAGTTTTATTTCGGAGATTACCATCTCCCTCTTTCGACTTTAGATTTGTTTTCGTGCATCCCAATTCGTAACTTAGAAAGTCAAACAATAGATGAAAAGTATTAAATTAGAAAAGTCAAATAACAGAAGAAAAGTTTTCATTTTGTTCCGTCTGGTTGCATCCGAACGCTTTCAATTTGGGACGGCATACGCTAGCAAAACTTCCCCTTTGACTGACTGTACTCCGCGCCTCTCGGCCTATATATGAAAAGTCATTGGCCTGTCTCTCACTCACAGCTGATTGACAATCCGTCTAGGGTATTCCTTTTAATGATAACATTATTTGGACGGCAGGTGTCGTAAACTTAGTTGTATCCGTCTTTTAAAGGGGGTCCTCTGGAATTTAATAAATAATATAAAAAACTCACCCAGTTAGGCACCTCTCATTCTCAGCGTGAAGCTTACCTGGTTACACTATATAGCTAAATCACTTTAATTTTCGACCTCCTCCCTACGCTTATAAAAGGGTAATTAAATATTCCTGTAAATAAAATTGTACCTCCCTAATCTGTTAGGATTCGAACCCACAGTTAATAATCTATTTGATTCTCTGGGTTTCGGTCTCCGTGGATAGAATGCCATCTCGCCAAATCAATAACTTAGCCCGATTAAACACTTCCTGCCTTTATATGTTCACTTTGTTTTAAAAACGCGATCATTATTTTTATTATTTTCATGTTTTTAAGACAAGTAATTTAGTTTGAACTACACATTTAAATCAACACAACTTTATAACACAATCGCGATTGCACAACACCGGGCGCCCCTGAGGTGGGTTTTTACAAAACGGCGCTCTACAAATTATCCGATTGTTCCTTATTGTCATTATTATTAATTGTTTTCTCACTGAGTCGAATCACTTTCACTTCACACAAACACCGGATCAATAATCTTTCACTTTAATTCAATATTCCGCAATATTCTCTAATACCATTTGAATTCAATAATTAACTGCAATTTCAAACAACACTTCTGATTTGTATCCCTT
Organism: Hesperophylax consimilis; assembly: GCF_061612785.1. Taxonomy (NCBI): domain Eukaryota; kingdom Metazoa; phylum Arthropoda; class Insecta; order Trichoptera; family Limnephilidae; genus Hesperophylax; species Hesperophylax consimilis. The sequence continues at coordinate 1,675,880 of NC_142861.1, read as the reverse complement.
TCTCGGGGCTGTCAATCCACCAAAGTTCAAAACTCGACTGCCCTCCGATCTCTCCTTTCCCGTGGGAATCTGTTTACTCAAGGCCTGTCTGTCAATAAATCTTCCGTCGTTGTTTAAACAAAAAATTTTTAAAGCACGTTATTTTATTATTTATCGTTTATTTTTGTGGATGTCCAAAACATCACAGCCTCCCTTTAGTTCTAAGCCCAACGGGTAATCTCGCTTCCTCGTGTTAGTCGATGGGATTAGAAATAACTATAGGTAATTTACGTTTCTCGAATACCTCTGTATTTATTTTTTATTTTTATTTTAAATTTTATTTTAATTCTTCCAAAATGTTGAGCGCCCCTGTTCTTCGTTTCTAACCTAGCATCTGTTTATTTTTTTGGTTCCCGTGATTATCGGCTTGTTCTACTGGTGAGTTTTTTTCCGCCCTCAGCTTTTTCAAGTGTTTCGTGTCGCTATGGGTAGAAATTCAATATGTCATGTCACACTTGTTTATTTTAGAATTTTAAACTCCGAGTTTTGTTTATTACATAACAGTACTTGACTTAACTTTGTGTTTTTTTCATCTCAATGCGTTATTTGTATTATGTTCGAGTGTTATTTATTTTCATGTTGATTTATTTTGTGTCCTCGGCTGTGATCCGATGGTTTTTTGTCCGTCTGTGTTATTTATGACTTAAACATTCTCTGCCTTTTAGATCTGGAATAAACAATAATTGTTTACAGTTATTCTAATATCAACGGTATAAAATATGCCATATACTTCACGATATCCGATGCAATGTTTATTTTAGATTTGTCCCAGCTATCTTATTCTTGTGTTATAATTAATCCGATTTCGATGTTTGTTTATCCTTTGGCTTCGTTGTTTATGAACATTTTAGATGTTTTTTGTCGTCACAATGAATTCAATGTTTTCCGGGTCTGTCTGTTTATTCTATTTTGACTTTGAAGTACGATGTCTCTGTTATCATTTTTGACGATAGGTACCATTTCTTTTGCTGTTAATGTGAATTAAGATCTGCCCTTTCTACTTCAAACTTTTCCATAAGGCTTTGGTTATATATATATCCGGGGTAGGAAGGTCCTCCCTGCCGTCTTTTCTTTATTACACACCCCTTCAAGTGTGTACATCCTAGTTTGTCTACGTGACGTACGACCTTGAACGTACTCATTTCACGTGACGGTTCAGTATAAAAAGGCTTCACCGAACGTTGTGTTGCTTTAAAAATTTTTTGTTTAAACAACGACGGAAGATTTATTGACAGACAGGCCTTGAGTAAACAGATTCCCACGGGAAAGGAGAGATCGGAGGGCAGTCGAGTTTTGAACTTTGGTGGATTGACAGCCCCGAGAAAGGGATACAAATCAGAAGTGTTGTTTGAAATTGCAGTTAATTATTGAATTCAAATGGTATTAGAGAATATTGCGGAATATTGAATTAAAGTGAAAGATTATTGATCCGGTGTTTGTGTGAAGTGAAAGTGATTCGACTCAGTGAGAAAACAATTAATAATAATGACAATAAGGAACAATCGGATAATTTGTAGAGCGCCGTTTTGTAAAAACCCACCTCAGGGGCGCCCGGTGTTGTGCAATCGCGATTGTGTTATAAAGTTGTGTTGATTTAAATGTGTAGTTCAAACTAAATTACTTGTCTTAAAAACGCGATCATTATTTTTATTATTTTCATGTTTTTAAGACAAGTAATTTAGTTTGAACTACACATTTAAATCAACACAACTTTATAACACAATCGCGATTGCACAACACCGGGCGCCCCTGAGGTGGGTTTTTACAAAACGGCGCTCTACAAATTATCCGATTGTTCCTTATTGTCATTATTATTAATTGTTTTCTCACTGAGTCGAATCACTTTCACTTCACACAAACACCGGATCAATAATCTTTCACTTTAATTCAATATTCCGCAATATTCTCTAATACCATTTGAATTCAATAATTAACTGCAATTTCAAACAACACTTCTGATTTGTATCCCTTTCTCGGGGCTGTCAATCCACCAAAGTTCAAAACTCGACTGCCCTCCGATCTCTCCTTTCCCGTGGGAATCTGTTTACTCAAGGCCTGTCTGTCAATAAATCTTCCGTCGTTGTTTAAACAAAAAATTTTTAAAGCACGTTATTTTATTATTTATCGTTTATTTTTGTGGATGTCCAAAACATCACAGCCTCCCTTTAGTTCTAAGCCCAACGGGTAATCTCGCTTCCTCGTGTTAGTCGATGGGATTAGAAATAACTATAGGTAATTTACGTTTCTCGAATACCTCTGTATTTATTTTAAATTTTACCTCCAGGGTTCAACATTAATTTTTGTTCATCCTATCCCGTGATTTTCCAATTGTTTCAAGTAGTTGATTGCCACATTAGAGAGTACTCGACCCTCAAATATCTCAGGCAACTGATGGGGTTTTGTATGAGCACCCAATCAATAATATTCAAATGTTTCGTATAATTATTCGATATAAATCTGGCTAACCCGTGATTTTTCAATTGTCGATTGTGAATGATAAGTATTTGTAAGCACGCAGCTTCCAGCTGTTTCAGGTAACCAATAAAACTGTGCGATTATCTAATCAATAGTATTCAAATGTTTCATGTAATTTTTTGATATAAATCTGGCTAACCCGTGATTTTTCAATTGTCGTTTGTGATTGATAAGTATTTGAGAACACGCATCTTCCAGCTGTTTCGGGTAATTAATAAAATCCTTTGTGACTAACTAATTATGGCCAAGGTCGTTTTCAAACTATGCGGTTGACCCAATTCTCCAGTGATCCTTTGTTTTGTAAACAAATAATATAAACATCTCCTGACACACTAACCTAAATGTGAGATTTGTTTATTTTAAAATTCCTTAGAAGTCATTTGTGCCTCTTTACTTTTATTGCGCACTATTAATTAAAATATTTTTAAATCCTTTATTGAAGTTAAACTATTTTTCATTTTCCGAATTTAGTAAACTTACTAGAAGTTAGGTGAAAATAATATAAATATATATATATGTACACATATCTCGATTGTCAAAATACGTTAAATAAGATTACATATATTAATAAATAAATATAAGGTATATGATTCTACATGGTCTTGAATATTAATAAATACATATTTTCTTTTTCAATAATATAGATATGTCCTCGGGTAGGTATTAAAAATCGCTACCATTTCGATGTTTCGATTAATAAATAAAATACATATATATAATTACATTACTCATATATATATTCTTTATATACAATATTTTATTTTATATTTATAAATATATATACAAATATACAATATACATATATTAATGTGTAATTCTTTGTTTTGTTGTTTTAATTTAATATTCAATTGATATACTTCCACTTCACAGCCCTTCTGTGTCTCCTGGGACCTGAAAATTATTTATAAAAGGAAAACTCACCCACGTCAAGGTATTTCCGGTCGGGTAGTACACAACAACCTTGATGAAGAAATCCTACCTAATTAATTGTATTTTTCAACTAATTTCAAAATAAATCTTTTCGACTATTTATTCCTATTTAAAATTTTATTCTCGCTTGAATCGTATAAATTAGCTGATATTTAATTTTTCTTCCGAACGAAATCCTAATCCAGAAAACCCGTTGATTTTATAACACCTTTCTAGTTTAGGCTTTTGAATGATAGCTGTTTCAAATTCTTTTTCGAAATGATAGACTGATGATTAAAATTCCGGTTAAAACGACAAACACTTTTAACACTGTCGCTATACGCACGATGGATTTTAATTGAACAATTTATTAATTCTAAATTTCTTTTTATATAAATTGATAAGAAAATTTATTCCGAATTGTGCAAACTTTTAATTAACTTCTTAATAAATTAATTTTTTTTCCTCTTACTATTAATTTTAGAACAAAGGTTTAAACGTTTATTATTATCGAATCCCTTTTTTTTTGTTTTTGTGTTTCTTTTAACCTAAGATGAAGTATTTATTACTATTATTATTATTTTTTAACCAAATTGACGTTAAATTATAATCTATTTTTAAATATCAATACGCGATCACGTTCACTTTAGATTAACGATAACAAACTCTTAAATTTAATTTGAATGTTTTCACTTTGAATGAAATAATTATTTTTAAATTTTTAATTAATTCACAATTCACTTTTTGCACTTCACTTAACACTTTTAAGCACTGAGTTTAAATTATATTTATTTTCACTGTTTAACCAAATTAAACTGATTTAACAAAACTTCACTGGTGGGGTTTTCAGAATTTAGAAACTGAATTTAAGACTTTTTACAAAACTTGCTAAGTCCAGGGACTTGTTCAGAATTTAACACTTAGATTATTTCACTAGAATTTTACCAATAGACGTAGTACTGCCATGTAGCAACTTTTCAAACCCTCGGCGCGACTGTCCTCCTGACTGATGAGTTCCATCTTTTATACCCCTCTCAGGTTCCAAAAGACGTATCTGAATGTCTCTTGATGCTTAATTCTATCTCCTATCAACTCGTAAATCCAAACACCCCTTCCATCAATATCGAATGTGCTCCCATAAGATGTTCTGCTTTCCGGCTCTGGGCGGTAGTTAGTTTTTATCTCACAAATCTAAGTCGATAGGGTCCGAATCGGGTAAGTCTGTGTTAATCGCCCAAGCTTCCTTTGTCCTGTGTTCATACAAAATGTAGTTAAATTCTCATGATTTTGTGTTCCTTTTTTTTCTCAATTTGCGATAGGTCCGTCCTCAATAATATATATATACATCTCAATTTTACGCATCTCGTGTGAAAAATACCTAAATCCATGTTGAAATCCCTACTATGCAGTTTAGAATTTCGATTTATCTAAATTCTACTCAATTTTATTGTCACCTATATGAGCTTTTCCATTTTCACCAGTACTTTCTCTCTTAATGCCGCAGATTTGAATTTTTCCTTATCTTTTGGATTTTCTTTTATCCGCGACGTTTTCTTGCACAATTTTCTTCTTTATTCTTATGTCATTTCTCATAACTCTTTAACTAGTTATTTTCCAAGTCGTATTTATTTATTTCACGGATAAATTTGAATTGTATCACTTTTCTCCACTTGGATTATTCTTTATCTCCGTTCTTTACCCTTTCTTTCATCTTTTCTCCACTTTTCCCGATGTGTGTGGTCTCCAGAAAAATTTCATACTTCATCTATTATTAATTAATATATAATTTTCCACACTTCTATGGGAGATATACCTAATTAGACTCTGGGATATCTGTCACTTTTATTGCCTGATCCAATCTCCGCCCCATCCTCCATCCCTCACTTACAAGATTTCACATAAATTATATGTCTGGACACCTGTTTACGTTTAAAATTTTTGTACCAGACTCGTAAATTTAGTTTAATTTCAAACCTATTAATTTTTATCTCTTTTGACTAATCTAAATACTTCATAAGACCAACGTTAAAGTTAATCGCTTTTCCAATCGTTTATTACCTTAACGTAAATAAAAATCATGTTCGGATTTCGATTGTTTACCCTTCAAAATATACATGAGACCGCCAACCTTTTGTCTTGTTTCGATCCCTCCGTAATATTGGGTAACTCTAATATATATCTAACCTAATAATCATGAAAATGTCTACTTTTCCTGAATCTAATCTATCGATATATGTTTAATTTTACTGTCTTCTTCTAATACTCAATTTTCATTTTCCTAGAACCTTCGTAGCAGTCCAAAATCCCTGTACTATCCTTCCATTCGATCGCCGCACTTTTCTAAAAGTGTATTTTTTTGCGAGATTTTTCATTCAAAATTGATTTACCAATATGTCCGTTTCATCTTAAATTGATAACGATTAATTTCCATTGTTTCCAACACTCACTCCTCTCTTTAGTACGATTTTTATCGAACATGACACCCTCCTGCTATCATAAATAATTGCACTACAGTTGAAATTCCGCCAGTAACTTTCCTTTGCTTTTCCCGTCCCTTTTTTATACTATCACGTTTATAAATTTTCCATTGCATTTTCGTGCGTGTGTTTTTCAATTTGTAAAATCTTCAAAGCACTCGATTTCAACGGTTCGCCATCACCTAAATGTCTCGGTTATTGTAAACATTTCCTAGAGTTTGTCGCCTTGAACGTCAGTGTTTATGCCATAGTGCGTTCACCTCTAATTTTTGTGGGAACGGAAATGCAATTAATTATCTTTTTTAATGTCGGGTCCAAGGTTCAATCCTTTGTCTTTCGTAGACACACCCCCCTTCGTTCACTGATTGGTTACTCAAAATTTTTATAGCTCTTTGTTTAGATCTATTGGTTGACAACCTTCATTGTTTATTTTTAGGCCTAGAAAAGGGGAAGCCCTGTCTAGTCCTAGACGATTTTACGACCTCTCTGCTTTCGTCTTAGAACCTCGATATAATTTCAACTATTACAGGAGCCTACCGCAAGCAAGCTGGATCAATTCTTTCTCCGCCAGATGTCGTTAGCATGTCCGTTTTCATAAATAATTTGCATATTTTCTTGCAGCTATGGTTTATCTGTTTTTCTCTCACTGTGATTTAAAGCCTTTCATCACAGTTGTCAATAACAGGACCTCAAAAAATGTTATAAGTACATATATTATTTTAGATACATGCATGTTCTACCCCACGAGTTAAAAATAAATATTGTATATACTATGTTTATAAAAGAGTAGTATTCAAAAATTTTGCTGTCAATCGACAATCAAATTTTCATCTACTGTCACAGAACACATCTCAACCTATATCATCCCCACAGACATAGGAATTAATAGACGAGAAGATAATGGCGAGGGGTAAAATCAACTGTTGAAGAACGAAGGGCGTAAGGCTGACTGTGATTCGTCAATAAATCAATCTGACAGTAAATAGGCATCTCGCATTATAATATCACCATTTACTTCTTAAAAGTAAAATCTGCTTTTGAATGAATAGACATTTTTACATGGGAGCGCAAATTACTCCCCACGTTATGAACAAATTTATTTGCGAAGTCCAAATTCGGCAAAAAAATTCGGTTCTATTTTCAGAGTCGAATATTTCGTTTAAGTATTTAGTTAAGACACTTTTATAAATGTTCATAATTTACTTCCCAGCAACCAACCAGCTTTGTATTTCGCGTCCAGACGTTTCTCGATGTGATATATATTATACGATGTGAATATGCTTAAAATAAAGTAAAATAATGCTTATATATGGAATGTAATACGACAATTGGGTTTATTCTCTTTTTCACATCTATTTTTACAAGTTTTCATAGTAAAAGTCAACATTTTGCCGCGTTATTTCGTAAAATGAACCGATGATGCCTCGACCATAGTTCGCACAAGAATGATGACGTCACGTTTTCAAATTTCACTTGAGGCCATACGCGAGCCCAGCCGGCTCCAATGGAACCGGTATGGGGAGTGGGGATAATACGCTTTTAATCACTTAGGGCAGGTCTACTAATATTCATATGTCTATGATCATCCCATATATTTTTTTTTATAAAATAGCTTTTAAAACCACGTAAATCGATGTACTTTTAAATCTACGTATTAAAAACAAGCAATTGAATAAAATTTGAATAATATGTTTCATGAATCTTACCTGGCGTCTAAAGTTGGGTGAATATCAATGATATCCAAAATATTGGCAGTAACTCCGACAGATGCTGAAACAAATTATAATTCCAACTGTTAACACACATGACAATTTAATTCGTATATTTGATTAAGAACTGACTTTTAATATTAGGTATGTACCTAATATCGATAAAAATTTTAATAATTGCATCACATCATTTCTGGGTAGAATTTATAAAATAAAATATTTTGTGCCTATAAGTACTTTAAAATTAATCCACCTATCTCTGGCTGAATCCACAATCTGTTATGGAATCACTTCTTGGGGACATTCTTGTAAAACTAATATAAGTTATATCCAAACATTACAAAACTCCTTTACAAAATTGTTAATCCATAAATATACAAATACACACAGAAGCGACACTAAATTAATATACAAGTCTCTGAATGTTTTACCTGTCAGAGGATTATTGTTTTATAATATTGTAAGTCAACATCTTATATTGTCTGATTCCTTGTATAGGGAAAGAGTTTTCCATAAACATAATACAAGATTCACCCAAAATGAAGGACTGGTGGTCCCGAAATGTACCAATAAATACGATGAAAGATCCCTAAACTTTATTGTACCCAGAATATTTAATAAACTACCAATGACAATTAAAAATATAAACTTTTTACAGCCAAAGTCAAATTAATCTAAGGAAATGGCTATTAGATTCTGAGGATTTATATTGATGCACTACTGAAGACCTTGTTTTCATAATTGGAATTCTCATTCTAGGGAAATGGAAAATCGTTATAAATTTGTATTACCTTATGTACGAGTATATTAAAACAATAGAAGTACTTGTTGATTATATTCATTTGTTCATATTAAATTCATTTGTGCTTGTTTTGTTATATGAAGCTTATACTGCTTCTTACATATTTATATTTATGCAATTCTGTAATTTAACCAACTTATCATTTATTGTTAATTTATCATCAACATTATACATACCTACATACTGTTTACCATTGTACCATGTTATTGCAAAAATGTTGTCATTATGTACCTGCTGACAAACTACATAAGTAGTTTAGCAGGTTTGAATGTTTATAAATAAAAAAAATTAAAAAAATAAAACTAAGTTAAAACAAATAATTAGGTAGGTACCTCCGGCATTGAGATAATGACTTATTATATTTTTTCACCTGTAAACAACCAACTTTATTTTTGTAGGAAAGGCTTTGTAAGTTCAAAATTTCACACTAGATGGCGTCGAGACATATTATATCTACATTTGTTGGTAAAATATTTGACTTGTCAAATATTATTATTTTTTAATGATAAACTAACGTTCATAAGACAAGGATTTTATGCGTAGCACAAAGGATAACAAATCAAAATAAACAATAATAAGTCGCCTCAAATAACCATAAAAATTTAAAATATCTCCCTAGTAAAAATAGGCCAACGTAGCTCAGTGGTCCAGAGCACCTGACCGGACATCAAAAGGTGCGGGTTCAATTCCCGTTGGCCTCATTTATTTTTAGACGGGAAATATTTTCAATTTGTATGGATATTTCAGGCGACTAATTTTTGCTAATAATAGTTTGTTATCCTTTGTGATTTGCATAAAAAACCTTGTTTATTGTTTATTGTTGTTGTTATACGCCCATAGGGGCTTTTACATAGATTATAAATAAGTTTTACATAAGTTATCGAGTTAGAATTTATACTAAGAGTTATAAAAGTGAAGAATTTTAAAAAAATATACAAGTAGTTTTTGAAGAATATGGCGTAAAGAAACATTTTAAACAACATAATATTTAACAATAACAAAGAACAAAATATAATATAAAACATTACAATAACATATCTAATCGTTAAATCTATTACAATAATTTGTATGATTCCACAAAGTGTTGGTTTAATTTGAATTTAAGATTATAAAGGGAATCATGGAATATATCTATAATACCACCAAACTTGTTGCCCAAATCATGCATCCTATTGGTAAGTGAGTTTGACTGATAGTTGGTTTTATATGTGTCGCAAAAGAATGTTGTATTTTGTCTAGTATTTCTTGTCGGTACATAGAGTTTAATAGCAGCAACGATGGCAGGGCTGTCAATAAGGTTGTTCATGACTCTGTATAATAAAATTAGGTCTGAAATGGTTCTTCTGTCAGACAGCGTAATTAAATTAAGTCCATTCATCAAATTTACATAATTAATGTTTTCTATTGGAATTTTAAGCTTGAAATTTAAGTACCTAAGAAATTTGTGTTGAACCCGTTCTAATTTGTTAGAGTGTACTTTATAGAAAGGAGACCAAATAGGTGAATTATATTCCACTTGGCTTCTAACTAGTGAAATGTAGAGTGTTTTCATGCAATCCAATGACTTAAAATCAGTTAGGGTTCTACAAAGGAAGCCAAGAATCTTTAAAGCCTTATTAGTTATATCATCTATATCTTATAAACATTAGTTAATCATTAAAAAATAATGACTTTAATTTTTGGTCTTAGTACACTCAACCTTATTGGAATGTACTGATGATGATAAACTACATTGACATATGCAACACCAACTCCAATCAAAATGATTTTATAAATAGGACCTGTATCTAGTACAACAACAAACTTGCAAATATAGACATACATGCTGACATATTCACTGCTAGTTATTATTGTTTTAGATGTTAATTGTATCACATTCTTGGAGCGAATAACACCAATTCATGATGATTAAATTAAGATGAGACAATACCCTAAAACAGGTGTTAGGTAGTAGTTTTAATACGTAGCTTAAAAGTTTTTTAAAATTATTTATAATTAACTATAATTAGTATAATTTTTGACTTACTGGTCAGAACCAGGTCTGGTACAATGAGCTCAAAGGTCAAACTCAGGCCGATAATTTTGAAGTTGATATTTTCGATAATGAAATTCTTTAGACCAACCAACTTCAGGTCTTTCACGAGGATGTCCACACTGAAAAACAAGGAAAGGGATATATACATATTGTATTCATTATAAACAAGCTTATGCACAGTGTTAATAATATGGTAATACCTATTTCTGCCCGTTATTTAAAAACAGCTGTAAAGAAATCGATCCACAAATTTTATTATTAACCTAGTTATTATAATGAACTCGGCGTCATAAAAATCGCACTTTTTGCAAAATCTTATGAGGCTCTTTTTCAAGCTCATTTTCTTTTTCAACGGTTTCCCGTTGGAAAACCCGTCGGACGGCAAAACGGTTTATGTTTGGTTGCCGAGCAAGATCACACTGTTGAATTCTTGGTTGCAGTAGTGCCACCACCTGAGCGACTTCGTCAGCAGTGTTGTCCATTTTAAGGGGATGTTTTCACTGTTAATTATTCATGTGTAACCTGTTCAACGTTCAGATAGTGAATTACCTAAATATGATGTAAGCTGCTCCTTTCATAGCTCAGGGAAATGTTTTAAGCAACATTTTTTAAGTCCATTACTATTAACATTCGTATCGTTAATGAAACTAAACAATCGTCTGATAAAAGTTCGTTAAATGTACTTTCAATTGATATCGATATTATTTTGTGGAGATGTATTGGCTCGGAGAAACTAACGCTTGAAACTTATTTTCTAAGGTGTACGATTTTTGTGATGCCGAGTGTAAAAAAACTAGTCTAAAACCTATGCTTGACTTGAACACTTTTTTTTAATCAAATAGCTTTTCAAGATGATTGGTATCGGGAAAAATTACCTCAACCTGCAATAATTAATAAATAATCACGATATAATTCAAAATATTATGTCATAATATTTTTTATTAATCTGCTATGAGCCGAACGTTCTCATACCAAAAAATACAAGACGATTAAACTTATATTTTTCTGCAATGCACGACAATAATAATTGTTCTAATTATGATGGTTTGGAGTTTCTCACCGACTTAACATTTAAAAAAGCTCCTGGTAGATTTGCCCCGTCTGTTTTGATGTAATGTACGTAATTTAAAGTCGACCATGATATTTCAATTTATAAATTGAGTAACATCAGTTTTTTCTCAAAATTTCCTCGCTGTCGTGGCTAGACAATCGTTGCCAGTATGTTAATATCGGACACCTTGTTTCTCTCAAATACAAAACCAACTTCAGGATTCCTCAGGGATCTAACTTTGGACCCCTCATTTTTTTATTATTAATAATTATTGATATTGGCCAGATCATAAAACACTGAAAGTTTCTCCTCTACCCCGACAACAGGAGGACGATCATCTACATAAATATAAAGAAGGTTATTTCTGTAAAAACTCACTTATAGATCTCTTCCTCGGCATGTGACCATCCTAGGTTGAAGGTCACATTGTCCAGTGTGAAGGGGTCTAGAGGGGGAATGCCGGACTCCGGGAAGCCCACGTCAAACTGTTCCCTGGCCGACTCAAGGAAAGCGATGATTTTGTCATCCACGATGTTCCTGTCGATATATATCTTCTGCCCAGGCTCCTGGTTTCTCTTGGCGGTCTTGGCGAAGATGCGTCCGAGAGCGTTGCCGATGACATTATCTGGAACAAGGAAGTAATATAAATAACTCTCAAACGAAAGTGTGAAACAGAAAAATCATGAAACGATTCGTTCGCATCTAGCAATTGAACCCAGTACCTCAGCCTTTGCTCTACCACTGAGCTAACCCGACCCCACCCCCTTCGGTCATATTTAACTGTATCATACTTCGATTACGCACTTCCAACATTATCTTCATTTTCTATACGCGATTGCAAGATTCTATTTGAATTTAATTGCAATCTAGATAGTGTCTTAGATAAATGTATCTATTTTTATGTTTAAGTGATATCTATTGACTATCTCACAAGTCTAGGATAGGCGCTCGTGGCTCGCTCGTTATATTATTGTAAATTAAATATTGATAATTCAAAAGAAAAATAAGATTACTGAAGATGCAAATAACGATTGTTGTGAAAATATTTAATAAAACACGACTTAAAATATTTAATAACATCTAAATGTAGCATTCAAAGAAACTGTGTGATTTTTTGCATTCCTATAGCATATTAAATAAGAGAATCAGATGTGTTTTTATTTTGGAGGAGTACTTTGCATTTTTTCTATCGAAGAAATTTCACACAATTACTACATCGAATAGAGTTTATCTTTCAAAACTAGGTACATATCTTTTTTTAAGAGTTCAAAAACTCAAAGCATCCAAGGGAAGTGTGTTTGATTGCGGGGTCTTTTAAGGTTCTGTAGTGAGCGTTTAAAAGAAGAGGAATATAGTTAAATATTGAAGACAATATTAGTGATTTCTAAACGAAAATCTGAAACAGAAAAATCAGAAAAGGATACGGTCACATTTAGGACTCGAACCCAGGACCCTTGTCTTTCCGGGACACCGCTCTACCAACTGAGCTAATGGGACCCTATCCCCCTCGGTCAGAAATCACTAATATTGTCTTCAATCTTTAAATATTACAATTTGAGGTTTTACTCAATAAAGTTATTCCGAAAAATAAATATTCATTCTAGACTTGCAGGAATATAGTTTAAAGGGGAGATATATGTAAATACGAACGTTACAGGGAGCGCGCTAATATTAAAAAAAACGATAATAATTACGCGAAACCTGTGAAAATATTTAATAAAACACGACTCATTTAAAATAGAGCCAAAATCTCTGAGTTGCATTTAAAGATACACTGTGGTTTTTTTTTCATATACTCGTAATATTAAATAACAGAAAAAATGTGTTTTTAGTATTTTTCTGAGCATGCTTTGCGATTTTTTTCTACCGATGGAATTTCATGTAGTTAACGTTTCGGCATAACAAATGTAAGGGTGTTATCATAAAAAAATAACAAACACATTTTTAGAAACTAAAAAACTTAAAGTTTTCAAGAGAAATGTGTTATAAATCGGTGGAAATTCGGAATGCGGGGACTTAAACCAAAACCTCCTAGATCACCAGGCCGGGACACTCATTCAAAGCACCATCTTATAGAATGGGATTTTACAAAAAATTACCATTTTAATTTTTTTTTATTATTCTTTTTTATTAAAACATCTTAAAATATTTTAGTTAATATAAAAAATATTTTTTGTAATGTTCTAAGTTTAATGAGTAAGATCAAGAAAGGGTGGTTTGGGTTTGAGTGTAAGGAGAATATACTATGCAAATGTGAGTGGTAGCAGAAGTAGGGGATGCCCGAGGAAGACATGGCACGACCAAGTGAATCAGATACTTGAGTCGGGACATATCAAGAGTAATAGAAGAGTATGTATGAGACGATGAATGAATGTGAATGAGGCAATTAGTGTGTGCCAAGACTGAGTTGTTTGGCGGTCCGTCCTCTCTGCCAACCCCTGCGGGGAAACGGCGTGATGGTTAGTTAGTTATTTAGTTAAGTTCCTCGTCAAACTGAGAAATCGAATCTTCATAAACTCGTGGTTACTGGCAAAGTGTTTGGCAGGAGAAGCAGAAGAAAATCACCGATGAGTTGTACTGATCAAGTATCACAGCGACCGAAACGTAATACGATACGTGTCCTTGGCTCCCGCGAGGACTGACAGTCGACGGTACCCACCACTTTCCCGAACCATTTTAAGGACTAAGTTTTCCTAATTTATTCGCCATGAACTGTTGTTTGTACGTTGGCAATCTGCAGTCGTGCTCGAGAACGATGACAAATTATCGACACTATCGATAAATCCTTTATCGATCGACCGTGTTAGATTCCCTACCGAGTCACGAGTTAAGACGCACACAGTTTCGTCGCGCGTATTTTGTTAACGAATAATAATAATAAATATGTCTAATAAGCAAAGCATCGCAGTACTGGATGATTGCTACACGCAACTATCGTCAATGAAAACTAAAAATCTCGAACAGGAGCGAATAATTCGGCAATTATCGAATGAAATAATCACTCAAAATAATATCATTTCGCGGCTCGTTACGAGTATTGAAGTCTTTCGGAGTACCTACAGTGCGAATGACAAGGTGATTACAACGCGATCGAAAACAAAAATCAACCAAAATTCAAACTCAGGTGAGAATATTGATACCATCTCTCTCACACCTGCAGTCAGCCAGCCTCGTTTGGCAAACAGCAGTGAACCAGTTACCGTTTCCCCTGCGCCCGCCCCCGCCTCCGAGTCGGTTACACCGGCTGAGAGCAGCGGCGTTAACGTCAAGCAAACCCCCCGCACCGAGCCGCCCTCCTGCCCATTGTTATCATACAGTGCCGCCTTACGCAATAAAAACAAAATTTTAGTCGTAGGAACCAATGACTCGAGTAAGATTAAAGTAATACCCAAACAAAAATTTATTATCGTTTCACGCTTAGATCCCGACACGACGACGGAGGAAGTCATTTCCCATGTCAAAACGAATACAGCTCTCAGCTGTAATGCTGAAAAGTTTATGGCGTTTTCTAAAGAATACTCATCCTTTAAAATAGGAGTCGACGAGCAGAACATAGATTTACTACTAAAAGAAGAACTATGGCCCCGAGGAGTGGTTGTCCGTCATTTTAGATATTATAATAAACGCATTTCAGGTCAAGAAAACGCGAAAAAGCCGACCGAATCAAAATGACTACTATACCAGAACGTGCGAGGACTCAGGTCTAAGATGAATCAATTTCTAGAAAATGTTCTTAACCAAGAACATAAATTCATCGTGATTACGGAGTCTTGGCTAAACGATTCGATATTTAACGCGCAAATTTTCGACAGCAGATACACAGTTTTCCGAAAAGACAGAAGCACTCAACAAACACGAGGTGGTGGACTACTGCTCGCTTTACTAAACGAAGAAAACATGCGAGCCGAACGACTTTCCCATCTGGAAACGGGAGACGAAAATTTATGGGTCAAAGTCACAATTCAAGGCTTATGTTTATTTATTTGTTCTGTTTATATCCCACCCAGTTCAAAAACGCATATTTACACGACTTTTTTCGAAACTTTAATTAGTAACTTAACTTACCTTGTTGATAAAAAAATCTTAGTGATTGGTGATTTTAACATTAATTCTTCACAAAATCCACGTGCAGTGAACACTGAGCTTTTATATGTTATGGAACTTTTTCAATTGAAGCAGTTTAATACAGTACTTAACTCATGTAATCGTACTTTGGATCTAGTATTAAGTAACTTTAGTATGTTTACAAAAAAATCCGATTTCTGTCTTGTTCAAGAAGATAATTATCACCCGACACTTGTGTCAGAAATTAGTCTTGATCATGACAGACCGTTGAAAAGTCGTTGTTTACATTCAGAAAATAACTTTCGTGGTTGGAATTTCCGCAAAGGAGACTTTGAGAAGCTGTACAGCCAATTGCGTGACCACAATTGGCTGGCTATCTTGGAGATCTCCGATGTTGACGAAGCAGTTAAGTACTTCTACGATACCCTATACGCGTATTTTGACAAATGTTTTCTAAGAAAAAAAGCGCCGCGAAATGAAAACTATCCTAGATGGTTTTCGCGTGAGATTATCGGGGACATAAAGACGAAGCTTGTATACCATCGACGGTGGAAACGATCAGGTTTGGATAGTGAACACGAGTTATTCAAATCCTATCGTACAAAAATTAAACATAGCATTTCAATAGCACACAAAAAATATATTGTGGAGGTAGAGAATAATGTTAAACACGATCCAAAGTCATTTTGGAAATATGTTTCTGACAAAAAAAATGACAGAGGCCTCTTAAATCATATTATTCTGAATGATTGTACTTACAAAGGAACTGACGTACCGGAAGCTTTCGCAAAATATTTCCAATCTGTCTATAATCCAGAAAAAGCTGATTTTGATTCTTACGTACCAGGACAGATTGGATTGACAAAAGCTCAAAACATATCTATAGAAAACGTTAATAACATGGATTTCAGTTTAGCAATAAGAAAATTGAAACCAAAAACATCATTTGGCCCTGATTTCATTCCACCCTTCGTCATTAAGGGTTGTTCTGAACCACTGTCTAATCCACTTCTACATATATTTAATCTTACGATTAAAAACGGAATTTTTCCTAAACTGTGGAAGCTGTCAAAAGTTACCCCTCTACATAAAGATGGTGACAAGTGTCAGGCAACCAATTACCGTCCTATAGCAATTCTGTCCGCACCTGCCAAGTTATTCGAAATAATTATTCATAAATATGTATATGCCAAGGTTGAACCATTCTTGATCGAACAACAACACGGATTTCGACGTGGCCGATCAACCACTACAAACTTGATGGCATATACTGATTACGTGGCGAGAGCGCTCGATAATAATGAGCAAGTTGACACGTCATACCATGACTTTGCGAAAGCTTTCGATAAGGTTGATCACTTAGTGCTCTTAAGTAGGCTTGAAGAAATTGGTTTTTCCGAAAACTTAATTAAACTCTTTGCTAACTATTTAAAAGAAAGGGAACAATTCGTTTCCTATGGTGGTTTTAACTCTAACGCGTATCCTACAAACTCTGGTGTGCCGCAGGGTTCCAATTTAGGACCCTTATTGTTTCTAATTTTTATAAATAATATTCGGGGAAAAATCAAATTCGTCCGTTTTTTACTTTTTGCAGATGATATTAAACTGTTCTTAAGAATAAGATCATTAGAAGACTGTAAAAAGCTCCAGGAAGATATAAATGCAATTATTGACTGGAGTATTGACAGCAAACTCGGTTTCAACTTCCAAAAATGCTCAGTTATGTGTTTTACGAGGTCACAAAAGATCGTATATTTTAATTACAAAATGAAAGATACATCACTAAAGCATACGGTGACTTATAAGGACTTAGGAATTGTGTATGACGCTCGCTTAACATTTCACGCTCACATTGAAAAGATCTGTAAATCAGCTACAAGAATGTTAGGTTTTGTCATACACAATTCAAAGGAACTGACAAACCTTGCAGTCATTAGGCTGCTTTACTTTAGCTTAGTGCGTAGCATTCTCGAGAGTGGATCTCAGGTATGGGGGCCAGAGGACACTGTCTATGTACTAATGGTCGAGAAAATTCAAAAGAAATTTTTACGATACCTCTATATGAGAGAGTTTGGTTTTTACCCATGGCTGTTTCCAACAGCATTTATCTCGGGAATGCTGAATATCTGCAGCCTTAGTTCCAGACGGGACGTCGCATTATTGATGATGGCTTACAAGCTTCTGAATGGTTTAGTATCAATTCCAGACATTCTGTCAAAAATAGGACTTTATGTCCCGGATAATTTCACGAGAGGCCGCCAACACAGGCTTTTAATTCTTCCCAGGTCCAGAACTAACTTACCAATGGTGATGCCCCTGGGAAGACTCACTAGGTTAATTAACTCCCTTCCAGCTAACTTGGATATTTTCCATATGTCCTACAACGACTTTAAGCGCGAAATATTGTATTTGTTTTAACTGTATACTTATGTATAATTTTTTTTTCCATATTTTGTTTACCGCTTTTGCATATGTTTTAACTGTATACTTATGTATAAAATTTTCTTCAATAATTTGTTTACCGCTTTTGCAATGTATTGGTTTTTGTACTGTTTTTGCAAATAAATAAAATAAATAAATAAAAAATAAATAAATAAATACCAAGATAGGTTCCTCTATCGATTCTCAATAAATGATTCTAAAAACCCCGACTGTTCCTACACGACACAACATATATTTACATATACCAAACATGCAAAGTGTTTTCCTCCAAGGCAATTTGTACTTGTTCTTGAAGCTAGTGGAGACACAACATTTATAAAGAATAACATACGTTAGAAAGGAAAAGCATCACGTTGAAACACTTTCCCATGGCAGCGATCAACACAAGAACGACGAGAAACAGTGAACAGTATGACGGGAGGATCCTTTTCAACAAGGATATTGTATTGGGGATCAGATCAGCAGAATAAAATGATCTCCACATCCAAATAGCTCTGTCTTGGCACATACTCCTTGTGATGCATCCCTATTCTTCAGTCATACATCGTCCAATTAACCCTTCAGGTACATTTGTTCGGTTTTTCTAACAGCTGATATGGTCTCATAGTCATTGTGTCTCATACACTTCCAAAGTGAAAAATATGATTTAAACGGTGTTAGAAAAAAAAACACCACACTTTATATTCAAATCTAGAAGTTAACTATAGAAGAATTCAAATGTGCACCTCAATGACACGGAAAATTCGACCGCATTTTGAGTAAAATTTATGAAACTTTGTGAATTTTAAAAAGTGAAGTGACAATAAAGTTTTTTTTTTATTCTAGATATAAGAAAATTACATTTTTCACTTATTTAACTAGAATTAACGAATACATTACACATAAATATATTACACAACGATATTATTCACTTTCATTGTTTTGTTCATTAAGCATAAAACTGAATAATTTTTTTTAAATGTACCTACATTTTTTTCATTTTTAATTTTGTCTGGGAGGCAGTTATATATGTTGCTCCCCTCGTAACCAATGGATTGCTTGCCATAATGAGTATGTATGGTGTTTAAATGTATTTGATCGTGTTGCCGTGTAAAGTGTGTGTGTACTTGGGACGTTTTAATGAGTTCTGTATTTGTATGTATGAGTTTATTATTTATTTTTTAAATAAAGATACATGTATTATATTCATATAATTTTCTTAATTTTAATAGTTTTGTTTCCATTTATAATTTTTTTGTTGATGATCTAGGTTTGAAATGAAATAGATTTTTGATTACTTTGTTTTGTGTTACCTGTAGTTCGTTTATATATGTTTCACATGTATTTCCCAATAAAGTAGTTTATATGTGAGTGTACGAGGCTATAATATAGACTTTTTTAATTTTATTTGATAACAGATATGATATCCGGCTAAATATGCTAATTAAGGGGGTGATTTTATCTTTAATATCTTGAATATGCTGTTTAAAAGTTAGGTGTTTATCAATGCACAGCCCAAGATATTTCTCCTGTATCAGAATTTGCAGGTTGTTATATTCAATTTTTAAGGGTACATGAGGACGAATTATTTTACGAGTTGAGCTTAAAATCATGTATCCTGTTTTTTTAACATTCATTGTTAGGATATTTGATTGGAGCCAACTGTTAATTTTGTCTAAGTCACTCTGTGCATTTTCTAGTAAGATGTTTAAATCTTTACCCCAGTAGAAAATTGCAGTATCATCTGCATATAAAAAAATATCACCGTTTAAATCTAATTGGGAGATATCATTTATATAAATTTGGAACAGAAGTGGTCCTAGTATGGATCCTTGAGGAACTCCGTAGTTTATTGGTAGGTAGTTGCTATTTTGATTATTGATGCTAACGAATTGCTTTCTGTTGCTAAGATATGATTTGAATAGATTAAGAGCAGGACCAACTACACCAATTTTCTCGAGTTTTTTTCTTTTTAATATTTCGACAATTATATTTTTATTTCTGACAGTAAAAATTTGAAAGATTATTTATCCACCTTTCAAAAAGGTTTTTAGATTTTGTATACGTTAAGAAATATTCATTTTTTTGGATTTTATTGCAAAACGGAAATACACTTGAATTCTTCGACCAGAATTCTCAAATATAATGGTTAATATGCTAGAGCAGTCTTTCTCAAAGTAGAAGAAAGAAAATTAGGGGGCGTTAAAAAAATCTAGAGGAGCGACAGCAGACAAATTATAACTATAAAAATCCGACGGAATCTAACTGACTTAAATACGAATAAATTTTTTCACTTCGTCATGACAAAACATTTATAAGATAAGTAAAACGCTAATAATGTAATTATATATTTGTCAAAGTTTGCATGGAAAACAGTATCAAACCATCCACCCTCAGTCCGTGCAGTTTGTGGAAATCAAGTTTATTTTGTATTTATTTATTACATTACATTAGATACATGTATTTAACAAAAAATTCTAAATAATAATATTGCAATAACTGTATAAGTATATTAAAAATAAGTACAAGTGTTATTATGTATTGTAGGTAGGTATTAGTTCCTAGCTAGGCAGATTGCCCGTTCTAAGGAACCAGATGCTGTTAAAATTACTAAAAAATTATTCTGTAAAATTAAAGTGTTGTTTTTTTTTATTTTATTCAAATTGAATATATATTAAGTTTTTACTAAATGAGCCATTAATAAATAACCAAATAAAAATTTAAGTGATATTATTTAATAGTTTTTCAGACTCCACCCTCCACAAGCCAATCAATAATTTCGGTCCCAGATATGTATACGACTTTTGATACTTTGCCGTATTGCTCCCTGGGACCACGAGATCCTTTCGGGTGTGACTTCTTGTGATATATTTATGATCAATTTTATCAAGATTTTCTAGATTTTTGTGTACCTGAATAATAAACCTTTTATGTACCTAATTTTGACGAACATCGAGTACATTAAATTTTATGTAGAGCTGATCGCTAGAGTACCTATAGGTTTTACGCAAAATTACTCTAATAACGGATTTCTGTGCCTTCATAAGCAGATCTAAAATTGTTCTACCTGACGCTCCCCAACCAATGCAACCATACAAGCTTTTTTTAAGGCGATGCACTACGTAGTAATGCAAAATCATGTGTTTTTGGTTTGAAAATTTGGTCGCCTAGAAATGTTTCAGATGCTTTAATTAAATACTGCGAGTAGAATACATCTTGGCCTTTCAAATAATCGAGTATTTTTTAGATAAGTCTTTTTATAAGCCCAGAAAAAAATAATGTATAAGGCCTATGTAAACTGCTTTAAAGTTCAAAATCTCCTACTTACGAACCCATTTTCGGTTATGGTTTTATTGTATAATGTGGCAAATTAAGTTATTTATAAAATGATCGAAAAAAAATTAAATATATGCCTGAACATCCACAAAATAAAATAAATGGCACTTTTTGGCCATGCTTTTTTCTTGCATAAATCAAAACAGGCGGATGGTGTCAAGCGGGAATTTAAACCTTACTGCCATCTACGTAAGGGGTGTTATTGATAGCGGCTCGATTTAAGGAACGCGATTTTTACAACCAAAAGAGAGAAATCGGCTGCAACTTTCTGAACGCGGCGACTTACGGCTGTTTTTAAGTGAATTTGAGCATCATATCAACAAACTCGTCGAAATGCATCAGATTTATCCTTCATATTAGATAAGTTTTAAATTCAAAGCCTGTTCATAAAATACTTCTAAATATGAATAAGTATGGGATTTATTTCCTCTTACTGAAACATTCCTTGATCTCAGAAATAAGATATGGGTAACACACATCCTATCGACCCTAAAAGTAGGCGGTGGTTGAAATAAGTTTGAGAATCTGTGTCTTTACTCACCAATTTGGAAATCTTCCGAAAATAGTCCATCGTCTGCGTTCACCAACGCCAAAGCGGATAAAACGACAATAAAAACCGCCTTCATTTTGAAAATGAACAAAGAAATAAATAAATTAATAAATAACCTACAACTTGTCTACCGCGGTATAGACGTTACACTAAGATGATAATACTAAATCTGCGCATTATGTCATTAAAAGTCTTTATCGGTGATTTGTGATCTTTTCTGAGATTGTTTAAATAATTGATACGCATTGCTTATCAATTTATCAGCCATTAGCTCGGGGTTCTGAAAGTTTTGAGGTTATGAAATCTGGGTGCTTTTTTTAAATAAAAAATTTTACATTTCAAAAAATATTTGATTCACTTGATCATTTTGACTTGGGGGTCCTAGACCTCTTCTGCCTTCCACTTTCACGTTATACATTCTGCTTACTCCCTTTTCTTTATTCATCACATACCACAATTTACCACATTTAAGTATTTCATTTATTTGATCGTGCCATGTCTTCCACGGGTGTTCCCGACTTTGTATACCGTTTACTAATGTATACCGCATTGTAAGGTTTTAAAAAAACTACATAATATCGACTTTATTCGACTACGTATTTCATTACACTGCAAAGATAAAGCGTTTAGTCTTCCTCTAAACACCCACGGCACTAATAAAAACAACTTCAGTAGTTTTTGAGTATATAGTAAAAATAACGCCTTCTAGATTCATGTATTAATAAATAAATAATTACCCCGTTTTTTCAAAACCCTTTGAACTTGACGACTTCTGAAAACAATATTGGCAATATTATTGACATGAGATTGAATAATAAAATTCCAATATCATGTATCGATAATCGAAATCACCAATCTATAACCCATCTAGATTTACGAAATATCTTCTGTGCAATCTTAGTTATACTGATTATTTTTTTCCTATCCGTGCGTCATCAACCAAAACAAACCTTTCTATTTCAATTTTATCAAAAGAAACTATTACTATTATCTTGTGCGTACGCAAGTAAATACACAGTATGAGGGTGACGTTTTTAAAATTGTAACTGATGAAAAAAAATACAAAGAAGCGAAGCTAACAGTCCATAATGGAGGGCTGATATCAACGCTGGTGTAGTAGGTATGGCAGTAAGCAGTGACGCATGGAAATGGCAGAGGAAGGATGAAAGTATACTGTTGTGTTCGTACAAACAGGTCTCCAACTCGTCTTAGAAGGAGTTAATAAATTAGTGGTTCTTTTAGATTATTCAGGGATTTATTAATACTCCGCGTATTATAAAGGTGACTTGATAGTCGACCTAACTAGTAGCTGGCTAATTGGAATCTGAAACAGTAAGTTTCTCTGAGAGCCTTACCACTGGCCCTGGCGACTACTGGCCACTGGCTCCATCTTGCGGACTTCCACGCAAGCTCTACGCACTGCCATCTGTGCGTGCATCTATGAAGCTCTTACTTCCCAACAATGAGTAATAAATAAATGCTGTTAAACCATACTTGTATTATCATAATCGAGCGAGATATGTGGAGGTATATGGATGCAAATATTATTTTCTGCTAGCTATTTCGGTTAGTAGTTGTTTACGTTGCCCAGGCTTTACACTGAGTTTTGAAGGTAAATGTGCAAAATTTCTGTAATCTCGAAATGAAACCCTAGATTTGTGTAAAAATCAAACAAACGCCGCCCGCCCGACCGTCACAGAAACTATCCTCTATACAAATAGGTAGACAGACTAGACGTTTCAATTTGGGAAGCGGGTATGGGTACCGCCGCCCCGAGAAGCATTCATTGAATAACCAACACCTCTGCCATAGGTCATCCCAAGTGGTTACGTTAGGAGACTTAGCAGGAGTTCCCGGGTTCAAGGGGGTGAGGTTTGTCCGCCCACCTACCATCGCCTTTTACCGCATTGGGAGGGATGAATTCAAACGTCCGTCACTCTTGGACACACTGCCCCAGATTCCTACCCACCCCTCCTTCCCAGAACTTCCTCTTCTTCCTTTCCTTGAAAAGACCTTCCACACAGCATCCCCAAAGAGGACATAGGCCCTGATGACAATTATTTTCCTCAGGGCGGAGCTAATGCACGGGTTTGACACACAGTTGTACAAAATCAGATTTAGACAGTGACCTTGTTTTAAAGGTCAAGTGTGCAAAATTCAATCAATTTTAGGAATAAACTGTAGATTTGCATAAAAATTAAATTAGGCAGGCGATACAAATTCGTCTATAAAGAGAATAAATAAATATAATGTAATGTTTTCGTCATGGCAAGTTAGTAAAATGAAATTATAATAGTAAAATGAATAAAAAAGCAAAAAGTTTTTCGACCGTGACAGGACTCGAACCTGCAATCTTCGGATTCGAAGTCCGACGCCTTATCCATTAGGCCACACGGTCACATGGTCATTTGGCCGCTATTGAATTTATTAAACGCTGAGACGCCAAAGCTTATAACTGAAAAACACAGGGTATTGATTTTATTAAAAATGAAATAAATATATTTTTTATTATTCACCGGAATAATGTAATGACTATATTTTTAATCGATGTGGCTAATTGTGAAATCAGTTTTGCACGTCCAATATTATATAACGCTTATTCCAGCTTTCTAAGTTTTTTAGTTTTTTTGTTGACTGACTATAAGCTTCTGTACTTCGTTCCCAGAGGTCATGTGTTAAAAACTTATAAAATGTAACTAATGTAATTTATTTATACTTAAAATGACTTTAGCTAGGTATGTTCAATGACCAGAGCTGAATAGCCATGTACTTGTAAACCCTCCGCGTACTCTTCTGATTTCTCTCCGCTACAATAAGATAAAAACCACATAGGTACCTATTTATTTACCTACATAGTTAAAAACATTTGGCGGCAAAATTCTAACCCAATTTTTTTTTTAGTATTTGACTGAAAAAACACTGACGTAGTGTGTTGCGTGGGTAACTACCGTTTTAGCGGGTCCACCATAAAGAAAAAATCATATTAACCTACTTACCACTTAGGCAATTTTATTATATATTATGCTTTTATAAACAGGAAATAAGAGGTTATGAGCCGTTAAGGCGTATTAAAAAACCCGAAATATAGGTGTTGCAAATAATTATTATTTTAATTGGCTCCCTACTGGTAATGAGTAACGGGGATTTTGGTTAAATTATTATTTTGTGTTGTTCGCGTGTTTGCATTTCAGATTGCAGAGTGTATCATCCCATTGAATAGAGACATCTATTGAAACATGAATAGAGCACTCGTCAAAGAGTGCAACTAAAAATTATTACCAATATCGGTAAAAAATTCAAAGGAATCAAATTGAAACAACAATAAAAGCTTGAAACTAAAATGTATTTAAATAAAATACTTTATTTTAAGTTTAATTTTAATTATTAGAAGCTTAAAGCTTTATAATAATTGGTTTAAGAGAGAGATTACCTTATTAAACGAACACCTGATTAGGGTATTTTTTTCTACAAAAATGGCATCACCGGGGTATCATGTGTCATCAATTTGACATAACGCGACCAATCTCAGTTAATCAATAGTGCATTACATCGTATTATTCGTGATTTCCCGGCGGTACGTATTATGTATTCTTTAGCGAGAAATCGGATAACAACCGCCGGCCATTTGATAAAGCTAGCAGCCAGGATAAACAGTTCCAACTCCATTCTCAGTCTCAGCACGTCAGGTGGCCAACTTGCTTCCTATAGCGTGAAGTTTTTTACGTTTTAATTCGGTCTTGTTACCTTATACGGCGTGCATGCATTAGTATTTCTGGAACGTAGACGTTGTGGTTGGCTTATTCATTTATTCGTTCTTCTGCTTTTCAGCCGTGTTAACCGACAAAATGGATAAGAAAAGTTTGAAGGAGAGGCTGACTCCAATGCAATATCATGTCACGCAAGAAGCGGGCACAGAAAGACCTTTCACAGGTTGGTTTTCATTTTTATTATCATCAAACAATTCTAAAAAGTTAATAAATCTATCAAAATACGTTGATTAAACATATTGATTTAATTATCATTAATAAAATCTTCTCGTAGTATTATTTTTCTTGTATTAAAATCATGTTATCATATTACAAGACACAAGGTTACTGTATCAGTAACCAATAGTAATAAATATTTTTGTGGTCACTATGAACCTAAATTTTAATTACTTTTTATAATTCATAACATGTTTTGATTAAAAAGGTTAAATATACAGAGAATAGGGACATTTTTAATACGCATATTTTATTTTAAAAACACTTTGTATTGCCACTGATATTCCAGAATATACTAAGTTTTATGTCCCCGATAACTTCACCAGGCTTTTTATTTTCCAAGAGGTAGGACCAACCTACTATTTATGACATTTTTTTAATAAGAGGCTGCATCAAAACTGATGTAATTAATGTATGTAATTGATTAATATACTCAAATGTATGTTATTAATTGTAAATGTTGTGAAATGTTACTGGAATCACTGTTTTTCACAGTAAACAATAAATAAATGAAATTGAATGTGAAGTTATGCATAAACGTATATTATTTTTTGTGTAAACATTGTCACAATATTCATACCGTTGGCAGGAGAGATTCCACAGCATTATCAAAACGTCAACAAAGCTTTTTTTAAATACTTCATGTTATATCAACCTGTCTCTTGTCAGATCTGACCTAAACATGTCTGTAAAGAAATTAAACAATATCATTTTCTTCTGCATTTTACTACACTATTATTTTGAAAGTGGAACTGATGATGATGAACTTCTAGATGTGTTATAAAAAGAATAATATACAAATTACCTTATTTTTATTTATTGTTCTTTAAGAGGAAGCGACAAGCCAAAAATGTGTATATTCTTGGTATACCTTATATTGTAGGTAATAGGCATTAAAATCGCTTGACAAACGTTCGATTTCAAGCGCAAAACTGGTTTTTATTTATTTTTTAAATAATTTTATTAGAAAGCAATAAAGTTAATCAAGTGAAACTGTCACAGATAATCTTAGCTATAATACTTTTTTTTTTTTTTAAGTTGTTTCCTTTACGCGTTCGTACATTTGTTTCTATCAAAAATATATTCTTTTTAGTATTTTACATTTATATTTTTATTTGTATTCTACTCAAGGGAAATGATAGGAAAACCTTTTATTTATCTAAGGCATATTTTTTATTGTTCATAATGTACACCAATTCGTTATAAAGATTAATCAAAATAGTGATTTAGCATTAAGCTTTGCCTTAAAGTATTATCCCGATAAACTACAAAAGCAGTTTGTCAACAGGATGTACAGTACAATTACAATCTAAATTATTTTTTTTTTGTTTTATTTTTTATTTACATACATTTGTTAACATGTAATTGTTGGGTTATGTAATATAATGTGTATTTGTTGGGTTAGCTGGAAGAAATAGGATGTAACCTATAAGCTATACCCTTTGTACTCTGTATTTTTGTTCAGTAAATATTTTTTTGAATTTGAATTTGAAATATCTGTACGTAATATTGTTACTTCTTATAAGATATTCAGATTATTATTATTGGCACACATAATCTAAAATAACACTAAATCTAGATGCTAATAAATAACAACTATTGATTGATAGTGATGATTAGTATATAGTATTTCTACTTATGAGCCATGTTTTCAGCATATACAAAGGACTATCATGTCAAAACCGTGCTTTCAACAATTCCCTCGTTACTCCAAAAAATAAATTTGTTCGCTTATTCGAATGAGGATTGGACATTGTTCCGTTCCTTCTCAAAAAACACCGGTTTGTGCAAATTGCACATTGCAAAATAAGAAATTTGGTGAGAAAAATAAAACAGACCACCCAGCTTTCAGTAACATATGTCCCTACAAAAATAAAATGCTCAAAGTAGCAAGAGACAGAATAGACTTTGAAGAAAAATGACAGTTTTTTTATATGACGCACTAGACGAAAAAAATAATATTGACGAAAAAACATATAACAGCTATCAAGAATACCGTACCCACCAAAACGATCTCAATCTCAGCCCTTTAATTCTACATATGAACATAAGAAGTTTGGAACGGAACATGGATGAATTTTTGACAACAGTAAATAATGATCTCAGGAAGCCCGCTTGCATTGTGTTAACGGAAACACATTCAAGTGGCGTACTATATACCGGGATATACCTATGTATCTACTACAAACCGAATGAACAAAAACAGTGGAATCGTTATGTTCGTACAAAATAATTGTGACATATTGTGCGAGGAAGAAATTAATGTGAATGGAACAAACTGCCTACATGTACAAATGAAGTGTTATAACAAAAAAATTGATTTTATCTCTCTATACAGAACGCACTCGTCTACTGTCTGTTTGTTTATAGAAGAATTAAGACATGTGTTATTAAACTACAGAAACGCGAATACAATAGTTTTAGGTGACATTAATTTAAATATATCGCACAATTCTTCGCACAGTTCTTTTCATAATTTACATAAATGAACTTTGCAGCATGGAAATAGATGGAGAAATAATTAGTTACGCAGACGACACAGTTTTATTATTTAAATCTAAGGATTGGAATAAGGTTTATAACATAGCGAATCTAGGAATCACGGAAGTGAAAAAATGGTTGGACTCAAATACACTCACACTAAACATATCGAAAACAAAATTCACAACGTACAGCATAACTAACACAGGACAGCCAAAAAACAATACAAACACCATAAAAATACACGAATGCATAAACACCAACATCTGCGATTGCCCCCCTCTAGAAAAAACAGAACAAATAAAGTATCTAGGAATCCTAATTGACCATAATCTTAGATGGACACATCACATCAAACAAATCACAAATAGACTCCTCAGAACAATACACATTTTCCTAAACATAAGAAACATATATAAAATAAAACAATTGAAAACAATATATTATGCACTATGCCAATCAATAATAGAATATGGAATAATTGCTTGGGGAGGAGCAACAAACGCAGCTATCGCTCAAATAGAAATCGCACAGAAAACGATATTAAAGGTAATACTCAAAAAACATAAACTAACCGACACAGACCAAATATTTAAAAGCTGTGACGTACTTGATATACGCCAATTATATGTTAAAACACTACTAAACTACATTTTCGACCAAAAAAACAAACCCCAACAAACACAAAATATCACTAATAGACCGGTCAGACAAGCGTACAAAGAAAACATAAAAACTCCGACGGTAAACACTACCTTTGGACAAAGACACCATAAATACCACGCTATTAAAGCATTCAACAGTCTTCCACTTGAAACAAAAATTGAGGAAAATAAAAATAAATTCAAACACAAAATAAAAAAATGGATTAAAGAACAAAAAGACAATATTACCAAAATACTATAACATAAAAGAATAAAACATATACACGCAACACAAAAAAAAATATATAAAACACACAACACGCACAAACACATATAATATCATTATAAATGCCGATTTACATTCTCTTTTGATATTTTTCTTTTAGTGTTATAATTATATTTTAATTTTTAATCTTTATTTATTATTTTAAATTTATCTTTATTTTAATGTTGTTTTTCTTTTATTTTTTTTAAATGTATAAATTCTTAAATTATAAAATGGGGGCCTCAGCACGGGTAAACAACCCAGTGAGGCCAACATTACTAAATTGAAATATGAAATATTGTAAAAAAAATGTATCAACAATAAAAAAATAAAAATAAAAATTATACATCGAACGATAAAGATAATTACTTAAATATGAATTGAATTATGTGTCATGTATAAACTCTTACACCAGAAACGTCAATGGGCAACGTCCATCATGCATTGATCACATTTTCACAAATATCAAGGATATAAATAATTTAAACTCAGGAATTATAAAAACCTCAATTACCGACCATTACATGACTTTGCTACATTACAATTCAATAATACCTCAGGCGATAAACAAACATTGCGGACAAACTGCTAATAATAAGAAAGAAATATCTGTTGTTAATATCGAATCTTTGAAAAATAAATTGTCATCTGAATTATGGTTAGATATTCTCCGAAGTGATAACGTCAACGAGTGCTGTAAAATATTTGAAAATAGATTAACGAACTTTATAAATGATTCAAAAAAAATTATTCCAAAAGGAAATACAGCCAAATTTCATAAAATCAAACCGTGGATAACACATGGGCTTGTTGTGTCCATAAGACACAAAGAATGGCTGAAAGTCTGAATTCGACTCCAATCTTCCATATAATTTTGAAATTTGCCAATTTAAACAAAATTAATATATAAATTCACCTTCCCTCTCACCATGATTTGAAATGATGGCCTAGAACTCTCTTGAAGGGTGAAAGCCAGAAACAATTGGAAAAAAGTAGTTTCTTTGTAAAAATGTGGTTTTATAACTTAGAATGTTTTTTAAGTAATTTTGATTCGATCTAGTATGATTTATACGCAGTGTAGCGTAGGATTCCATGTTTTTGAATATTTTTGGCATATATTTATTTTACATTTGGTAAATGAAAATTTAAGTCGAAGGCGTTCCTATGAATATTTTCATTTACATTTGTAAAAGTGTCTAACTAAATAGTGTTACAAAATATTCAGTTTTGGAAATAAACCCAAACTTTTGCTAACCCGATTTGGGATATGTAGTTAAGTTTTTTATGCAGCCAGCAATTTGTGCGCCATTGTAAAAAGGACTAGTAATTCGTAAACAGATTTTATTTTTGCACACTAAATGGTGATATTACAATGCGAGGTGTCTGGACAATGTCAGATTCTTTTATTGACAATACACGTGGGACACACCCACACCATTCTCCCTGCTCTGCGCAAGTTGGTTTGTTCCCCTCCCAACTGTTGTTTACAACGGTTTACTATATTCACATAAACCAAACCTAACCTAACCTAATTTTTTTTTAACGAAAGACAATCATTCCTGGGTTACGAATAACCTGACAATATTTGAAAATCTCCTACTACCACCACAGTAAGCGGAAAATGTTGCTTGTGTCGTTGTAATGGAGGATTTAGCCAGCCACTGCTATTAAATTTAGCATTCCAAATTTCTACCAAAATAATATAACATTCTTCCCTTGAACACTCACAGTTTTTAAGCTCTTAAAAAAATGTCCATTCGTTAGCCGAGTTGAAAGTAATTATATGAAATTAATAGAAAGAAATGGTGCAAATTATGCTCTGAAAATTATTAAAAACACATCTGGTTCTGTTATTTAACATGTTATAGGTGTGAAAAAAAATCACAGTGTTTCTTTAAATGCTACTTAAGATATTTTTCAAGAGGTTTTTGCTCGTATAAGTCGTATTTTATTTTATACTAGCTGTACCCCGCCACACATTGCTGTGGCTCAGTCTGTGTTTGCAGATAGAGAACAATATTGCATGTTGCTTTTACGTCCAACAGATGGCGCTGTTTTTGAAAAAAAATATGTTTTTTACCTGTCACTGGTGACATCTTTATGAAAGGTATATAAATACACACGCGTATTCGATTACAACGTTGTGTCAAAATTTCAAAGCAATCGATGAAGATCTTTCGCAAATTTAAGACTTTGAACAAACGAACATTTACATTTTTATTTATGTAGATTTTCACAACAGTCGCTTATGCAATTAAAGTTAATATTTTTTTATATACTAGCATGCTCTCTCTATCATTTGTATTTACATAACTCCCTTACAAACCACTCTTCGGTAATTTCATTCAGGCATCATCATAATCGTAATTAAGGCATCTGTTTTTTCCTCCTTCATATAATCCAGGCCTTTTCAAGACCTGTATTAAAAAATCCCTTTCTACAGCCCCTACCTTAACCTGCCTCACAACGCTGCCCAACCTGGTGGCGACATAGTTTCCTATTTACAATATACAGATAGGGGCTCTATTGTGAGACACACTTTAAAAAAAATCTTCTTTTTTAATGTTTTATTTATTTTTATTTTATTTTATATTATAGAAACAAACAGTACATGATTTACAGAGATGAAACAATACACAGGAATAAGATACTTCATGTTGGGTACCTATGATATGTTTCCTTGTAATGTCTGCTAAGTGGTATGTTTATTCCTTAAGGTTAAACGCAACGCTCGTTGTATTCTACGTGTTCACAGATGGCGTTAATTAATTAATTTTGTTTAAATACGCTTTTGCAAGGTATTGCTTTACAATATTAAGACAAATCATTTGTTTGCGCCCGTATATACGCAATATGAATATGAATCAATAGTTTTGTTCGTTTAAAGACTTAATTCTTTCGAGAAAGGCACACAAATACAATATTTTACCGATGATTCAATCCAATATTGTATTTGTATGCCTTTCTCGATAGAATTGAGTTTTTATATAGACAAAACTATTTATTCATATTCATATTGCGTATATGAGGGCGCAAACAAATAATTTGTCTTAATACTGTAAAGCAATACCTTGCAAAAGCGTATTTAAACAAAATTAATTAATTCACGCCATCTGTGAACACGTAGAATACAATGAGCGTTGCGTTTAACCTTAATTACCAGGTGACGTGTGTAGTATGTAAGTGTGTGTGTTTCTGTATGTATGCGCATTGAACTGTTTAAATTATTGACATGATGCCACATTTGAATTTGGGCAGTGGATCTGAAAAAATTTCATTGTTAGAGTTTTACGGAGCCTTACTATGTTAAAATCTGGATATTTAACCTTTTAAAATACATACTCATATAATTCGAGGCTCTACAGCTTGTGATGGAAAGGATATTGGGAACTGAAAATGTTTTAATAGATTTGGAAATTCCATACAAAATAACTGTACAATTTTCACGACGGCAGAGCTCGCCGTTCGAGAGTTTTTGCTGCTTCAGATAGGACGCAAACAGATTTTCTTCTTATAAAATTTTCAATTCATCAATATAAATACAAAAATCTTTTTTCGAAATCACGATTTGTTCCAGTAACCCTGGTCTTCCTTCTTCCGTGGTTCACTTGATCGTGCCACCTCTAATAAAAATGTCACTATCTTCAATCTAGAATCGTACAGAATGCATTTAATTAAATAATGACAAAGTTGACCTGTTGGTCTGATTTCATAAAAGGTTAGGTTGTCCTATTGAAGGCGAATGAAGGTCAATCATTCTATTCAGGGGATAGGTAACTGTTATATATTGACCTGATGGTCATTTGCTCTAATACTTAAATTGGTTTTGTGTTGAAAAGAGTTGTGTAATTTAATTTAAGCTGATCAAAAAATATTTTTATTTATTTAAAATTTAAATTCTGCTTTTGTGGTTTGTCTGCGGGTACATATTAAGAATTAATACAAATCTTGGAGGTAGAAATTATCCCACTTCCCAACATCCAATCGAGCTGCAACTCGGCAGATAGACTCGTTGTCGATGACAATGCATTCTATCAACTTTATATATACGCATTTCCTTGAAATTGGATGACGTTACAGCAGTTAATATATGAAATAAATATCGGTCCTACCCAATCGGGATTTGGCTCAGTTGTTAGTGCTGTTGACTGTGATCCCTGGGGAGAAAGGTTCAATTATCAGACAAACCAAAAAAGTATATATTTGGAATTGGCTACTAGCGGGCCCCAAGAGATGGCGCAACTAGGTCAAAAATTAAAAATAGATTCATTTAAAAATATTGAGAGTCATTTAAAAATATTTTATAACATCCTAAAAATATGGGATAAACGTTAAAATCTTGTTGGGTTCATTGGCTTTAAACCGCAGTAAGCAGTTTGTACGTTTCTATATTAAACGGGGTTTTCCAATAAGAGGTGTTATTTTGATATTCAATCGTAAAAGATCAATGGTTTCGTTGCTTGTGTGGCACGTAGCTCCGTCTTGTTGAAAGTAAACGTTGTCCAGATCAATACCATCCAATTCCGGCCATAAAAAATCATTAATCATCTCTCGATAGCGCAATCCATTCAACGTAACTGTTGCTCCAGCCTCATTTTCGAAAAAGTAAGGTCCAATGACTCCGCCGGACCATAAACCGCACCAAACAGTAACACGTTGAGGATAGAGAGTCTTTTCAAAAATTACTCTTGTGTTTTCCGAGCCCCAGATGCGACAATTTTGCTTTTTGACAAAGCCACCGAGGTGGAAATGGGCCTCATCACTCAAAATGATTTGCATTTGATTCACTCAAGTGAATTTTAACTTTGTTTTTCTGTTCTATTTTTTTGTTTTTGATCATATATTTTTTTGTATCTCTATATGGAATGTGTGAGACTGCACTAACCTCCCCACATACCGGAATAAATACTTTTATTATTATTATTTAATAATAAATTATTAATTGTTTTAATTAGCACATTTACTTTATCATTTGAAATAATGATCACCTCATGCTTAGAATGCTTGTAAATTATAATTAATTAAAAAAAATTGCAATATCATCTCAGCTATGTTACGTTAGCAAAAAGATTTTTATAAATATTGTGTTTTTACAGTACGTAAAAAAATATTATCTTTTTACTACGATAATAATACCATATATCTGTTATCTTCTAGTTTAGATTATTCTGTTGTCTTTATTTAATACTACGCATTATCAGTTCTAACCTTCAACCATTATCTTAACAATTCTGTTTCTTAACTGATTTTCCAGCCTAAACAGTTTTGTAATTATCTTGTTTAATTTTTGGGTTATAATGCTGTGTTCGCTTCCTCCTTTTTTAGCCAACGTTTGGTTCAGTATCCGGTACTTGTTGGCTACACCAAAACTAAACGCCGAAAACCACATTAATTTAACTAATTATTATTTCATTTTATTTGGTGTTACGCCCACTCGGGCTTTTACATGCATTTTTGAACAGAATATATCTAGTAAGCTATGGATATTTTATGGATAGTTATTAAAATTCACTTGAGTGAATCAAATGCAAATCATCTTGAGTGATGAGGCCCATTTCCACCTCGGTGGCTTCGTCAACAAGCAAAATTGTCGCATCTGGGGCTCGGAAAACCCAAGAGTTATTGTTGAAAAGCCTCTCTATCCGCAACGTGTGACTGTTTGGTGCGGTTTATGGTCCGGCGGAGTCATTTGACCTTACTTTTTCGAAAATGACGCTGGAGCAACAGTTACGGTGAATGGATTGCGCTACCAAGAGATGATTAATGATTTTTTATGGCCGGAATTGGATGGTATTGATCTGGACAACGGTTACTTTCAACAAGAAGGCGCTACGTGCCACACAAGCAACGAAACCATTGATCTTTTACGATTGAATATCAAAATAACACCTCTTATTGGGAATCCTTGTATTTTGTAATTTTTTAATATGCCTCATAGATTCAGTTTCTTCTGCTGTTTTCAAGTGACAAACATAACTTTCATCTAGGAATGTTTAATAATGGTCAAATAATTGTGGCATTTTATTACGCTGTGTGATTTTCAGTGATACTTCATGGATCACATATGTATATGACATCGGCATATGGGGATAGCCGCCGAAGGATCACATATGCAACAGCCGCGTAGATATGGTTTACAACGTTTTTAGCGCGTTCCATGAGACGCAAATTGCATATTAATAACTCTTGCGTTTTCTCTAGTAAACAAGTTCAAACAGTGTCTTTGACTTCATTCTCGTGCTTCAAAGTTAAAATACTGTTTTTATTTATTACCAGGCTGCTATTTCTTCATTTTTGTGCTTCCAAGTGGAATTATTTTGTTTCCATTTATTTCCAAGCTGCTTTGACTTAATTATTGTGCTACAAAGTGGAAATATACTATGTTTCAATTTATTTCCAGGCTGCTTTGACTTAATTATCATGAGCGATGAGGAAATATAGTATGTTTCAATTTATTTCCAGTCTGCTTTGACTTAATTCTCGTGTTTCAAAGCGTCAATTTAATATGTTTGCTTTTATTTCCAGGCTGCTACAACAAGGTTTACGATGAAGGTATGTACGTGTGCATAGTCTGTCGCCAAGACCTGTTCAGCTCCAAGACCAAGTACGACTCGGGCTGCGGCTGGCCCGCCTTCAACGACGTCCTCGCCAAGGAGAAGGTCACGCTGCATAAAGATACCAGCACAGGTATACCTCCTAACCTAACCTAACCCAACTAAAGCATTTTGTATTATACTATACTTATTGATACAGCATACTCTTTCTCAGCAGTAATGCATCCAACAGAAAGAGAGGTTTCAACCTAACCAAAACAATTGGAATTAAAATAATTGATACAGTGAAACCCTTTTATATCGACAATCTTGAAGAACTAAGTCGGATGTGCAAATGTATGGTTTTGATCAAGAAATATAGTGTTGTTCGATATCTTGTAGTAAGCCCTATTTATTTAATTGGAGAAATATATGATCAAAAGCAGTAAAAACATAGAAACTCAACTTTAAACAGCTCAACTACAAAGTTGCACATCCGACATTGTTCTTTGGGACCGTCGATATGGTTTTATATAGACAGTACCTTTGATAACATCTCTCTCTTTCTCAGCAGTAGTGCATCCAATAGATCTTAATCTACAAATAATTGGAAATAGCTTATTGATACAGTGAAACCCTTTTATAAGGTTTTCCTAGAGACAATACCGTTGATAACCTCTTTCTCATCATTAGTGTATCTCACAGAAAGAGAGATTATATGCTAACCTAATTTAACCAAAGATTTTTTTTAAATTGCCACAGTGAAACCCTCTTATAAGGTTTTCAATAGACTTGTTACAAATTCTATGTAGAAAATTGCAATATGGGGGTTGGAAATTTAACTGTGTGCGTGTGTTTTTTTTTTTTTTACTTGTTACAAATAAAATTTAATACATTCTGCAATAACGATTGTGGAATGAATAATTATTTACAATTTACTGAATTTTTGCATAATCAAACATTACTTGTTTTTCATATTATTCTTTTAAATTCTTTTGATAAAAAATACCTGTTGTTTTCTTGTCCTAAAAAAACATACAAACTTTCAATGTTTTTAATTATTTCATTCCATCTGTCATGGTGACTTGACTTTGGTGTAAAATTTTTATTGGATTTCCATGATTTGCAAAATTTTTATTTGCTTGTCGGTTTGTCATGTAAAATAAAATGTACGTTTTACCGTTAAAAAAAACATATTCCAAAGGTGTATGAATGTGAATGAAGTAAAGATTGTGTGCCGATGAGTTGTGTGGTGATCCATTATCTCTGCCTAACCTGTGGATGGATGTATGGGATGATGATTAGATCAGTCGGTGGCTGAGTTGACATCGTGTTTGGGTCCCACCCAGGCGTAGTGTGTTCAATTCCTCGGCTGGCTAAGTTCTCCATCACAACACAAGCAACAGTTTTAGTCAGTCTTTCTTTTAAAAAAAATTAGGTTAGGTTAGGCTTAGTTTATGTGAATATAGTAAATAGAGTAAGGAAGAGACAGAGCTGCCTGTAAGGGCACGGGGAACAAACCAACTTGCGCGGAGCAGAGAAAATGGCGTGGTTGTGTCCCACGTGTATTTGTCAATAGTTGAATCTTACAGTATACAGGCACCTCGAATTGTAATATAACCATTAAGTGCGCAAAAATAAAATCTGCTTACGAATTACCTGGTGCACAAATTGCTGGCTGCGTAAAAAAATTAACTACATATCCCAAATCGTGAGAACAAAAGTGTAATATTTTGTTACACTATTTAGTTAGACACTAAGACAAAAGTGTCAAATTTACTAACCACACTAATTTTTAGCGTCTCTGCGTAAATTCAGTTATATAACTAATTAAATTTTTATGAACATTCTGATCCTGCGCAGAAAAGTACCACAATGGACTGCGCTGCAAATTGTTGCCTTAATTTAGCAAACTTTACATTCTGCGCAGATTTTGGTTATTTTAATATGCGCCCTAGTTCTCGTTCGACGTACGACTGATGTCATAGATTATTAAAAAGCATTCTTGAACCCTCTTGGTGCCAAAAATATGGTCACGTGGTTTGTCTACAGCTCGTCGAAGTGATACCCGGATTTCATGTTAGGAAAAAATCAATATAAATGTATATGAGTAAACCACATTTTATTTGTGACACAGCAGAAAAAGTCTTTCCCATATAAAGTAACAGATAATATTATATTATATGGTACTTTGCATAGTTAAGTCACATGTTTATGATAAATGACTTTATTAACACATAATTATATATCAATCAATTATATGTCACGCTCTAGACAAGATGATTAATTTTAGCCTCGGTTTTTGCATGTCACTTTGTTCTTGATAACAGTGTTTGTTGTAACTCTACTAAGTAATTAAGTCTGTCGTTTATTGAGTATCATTGGTGTCAAGTGATACTAATTAAATTAATTCGTTTTATCAAAATATCTGTTGATCTTATTATATCTTCAGTCTTAAAGCATAAATATAAACTACACTATGTTTTAACTACCCCACAGCCAAGTGGGGTAGTAGGTAGTACCCAAAATTACTATCATCCTTATATTAGCTTAAACACTTGACATATCATTTTAGTATCTTACGTATTCCTGCTCAAATACATAAGTTACTATTAATAATTGACTGAATAATTGGGATTTCTAAAGTTTAACTCTTTGCACGCGGCCGTATCAACTGTTGTTACGGCAAAAAGTCCATACTCATACGCGGCTGTATCAACAGTTGATACGGAAACTTTGAATGCCGATATTCCAGCGGTCTTTCGACATAAATTTATTTCCCGCTCGCTTGAACATTCATAGAACTATCACGATGCTGACATCTACAAGAATTTCTCGAAAATAAAATTGTATTTCATTAAAAAAAAATCGATAATCAAGTGAGCCTCTTTGCGCCTTCGAGTGCTATAGTTTACAATTTTGTCAACGGATGGCGTTAGTCCAATTTTGTTATTATATTATGTGACATAAAATTTAAGTGTTCAGTTTTAGAAAAAGTTTTCATAACTAAAAATGATAAGTGCTCATGGTGTCCCACTTGTGTCTATCACCTAAGTACACACACGCCGAGTGAATGGCGGGACCACATTCAAAAGATACGGTACGTCTTTGTATGAAATTTTATGTTTTTGTTTTTATAAACATCTAAGAGTGTTGACACACGAGGATTTGTTTTCATATTGTGGAGAATAATCTGTTTTGTCTATATAGTCCAATAAATCATGCCAGAATGCTTTAATTTGACATTTAATTGCGTGCATAGGTATTTGAAAATATGTACCGCGTACGGGTATAGATAAAACGGAGCAAATTAACGCGGTTAAAAGGTTAAAAGCCCATAAGACAGAAAAATGCATGGGGTCGTCGGAACACCCACTTGGTTACAGACGTTTTGTTTGACATCTTGGCCTGGCAAGAGTTAAGATCATTTTTCATGTAACTAATTGATAAAAGCACGGTGAATGATAGAAAAAGTCAGGGAAACCCGAGTGAGATGTGGCACGATCAAGTGATTCAAATTCTTGTGTCAGACAATGTCAAAAGTCATAATATTAGAGTAGATATTTTTTTTTTTTTTTAAGAAAGACAAACATTCCCGGGTTACGAATAACCTGACAATATTTGAAAATCTCCTACTACCACCATAGTAAGCTGAAAATGTTGTTTGTGTTGTGATGGAGGACTTAGCCAGCCGAGGAATTGAACACACTACCCCTGGTTGGGACCCAAGCGCGATGTCAACTCGGCCACCGACCGGCCATATGAATATGAATGAAGCAAGGAGGGTGTGCAAAAACAGAGTTGTGTAATGATCTATTCTCTGCCCACCCCTGCGTAGAAACAGCATGATGGTTAGTTAGTTAGTAGAGAAAGCAATTCAGAATCGAAACGTGATTTGAAATAATTTTAGTTACGATATGATTTGAGACTTTCACGGCCAAAAATATCATAGTGTTTTATTTTTGGGGTATTATGCCGTGTTGCGTTACGTCCTTCTTTAGCCAACGTTTTGGACAGCATTACGGTGTCCATCATCGTGGCAGGTGTATAATCACACAGATTACACATTGACCACAATCTACACATTCCCACTGACGATTGACACTGTAATACTGTCCGAAACGTTGGCTAAAGAATGATGTAGCGCAGCATGTAATATAATACCCTAAAAATAAATCACTATAATAACTTTAGCTATGTTTACTGACCAAATCTGAATAGCCAGATCCTTCCTCTTCTCCCTCTTCAACCTCAAAATTAGGACCCATTGACTCACGGCTGTTAG
Organism: Hesperophylax consimilis; assembly: GCF_061612785.1. Lineage (NCBI taxonomy): Eukaryota > Metazoa > Arthropoda > Insecta > Trichoptera > Limnephilidae > Hesperophylax > Hesperophylax consimilis. Next base: position 1,635,820 of record NC_142861.1, on the reverse strand, counting down.
GACTCTAACGCGGTATGTAATAAAGTAGCGAATTACTATGTTGTGAAAGTTGATGGAAAAGAAGTCGGAACTGACTAATGTAAATCCCGACGTGACTAATCTAAAATATGTACGAATGTGGATGAAGCAATTTTTTTTAAGAAACATACTTTGGACGGTGTGTTTCACAGTATTTTAACAATTCATCAAATTACAATGTTAATTTTCAAGTTCTGTGAAAGTCCTATTCAAGTTCTGTTATTATTTCACTGTGGGCTAGTTGCTTCGTAGAACTGAAATAAAAAAAAAACCTGATGAATTGTTCAAATGCTGTGAAAAATCCCGTCCTTAATTTTTTCTTTTAAGGCGATGCCATACGTAGTAATGCAAAATCATGTGTTTTTGGTTTGAATATTTGGTCGCCTAGAAATGTTTCAGATGCTTTAATTAAATTCTGCGAGTAGAATACATCTTGACCTTTGAAATAATCGAGTATTTTTTAGATAAGTCTTTTTATAAGCCCAGAAAAAAATAATGTATAAGTCCTATGAAAACTGCTTTAAAGTTCAAAATCTCCTACTTACGAACCCATTTTCGGTTATGATTTTATTGTATAATGTGACAAATTAAGTTATTTATAAAATGATCAAAAAAAAATTAAATATTTATGCCTGAACATCCACAAAATAAAATAAAAGGCACTTTTTGGCCATGTTTTTTTCTTGCATAAATCAAAACAGGCGGATGGTGTTAAGCGGGAATTTAAGCCTTATCGTCATCTACGTAAGGTGTGTTATTGATAGCGGATCAATTTAAAATATTACACGACGTAGTGCATCGCCTTAACGCTTTTGGAATATCAATTATTACATGCAGTTATATTTTTTTTGTTTACTGCATTGTCATTTTTTATATTTTTACGCATGCTAAATCCATTCCCACTATTTTTTATTCATTATTATTTGTTACTGTAATCAGAACAATTTATGCCATGTATTATTTTCATTAAGTACAGTAATATCCCGATGTTAGATTGTCAAGGTGCAAACAACCAACCTTCATCGTACCCATATCCTTCCCTTCTTGACTTCCTACAGTCATACAACACTTCCTAAATTGGGAATGCCGTAGTCCTTAAGTAATGCTTATATGAACAACGCAACAAAAGGAATTACTGTATTTAATAAATTATTGTTTGTTTAAATATGATTAAAAGTGATTATTTTACTGCCATTTATTTGTAATCATATGTCTTCAGTCCAAGTTGTAAATATTTAATTATGAATCTCATGATTTCTCTCTCAATATTTTCACTGTCAAATTAAAATTTGTTTAATTGTAGACAATTTTCTCTAAATAATAATCAAAGGTGACGGATATAAAAATTACTTATTTTGCATTTTATAAAAAATCTTTCAACTCTCTAAAAGGCGTTACATACCTCCCGGCAATCAGAGACAATATCGGGGCAGTGGTGAGGAGCATCTTAGATCGCTTACTTTATCACCACGACAGTAGACAAATCGGGACCGATATCTAAATCGCCTCCGAACGTAGGGACGTGTGTAAAGCCTTTAATACGGTCCTAGAACCTGCATTTAACGTGGACCTTTCAAATGTCAAAAAAACAAAATGGCACTGATTGCCCATTTGAATTTCTGCGAAAAATTCAAACCTGAATGTCAATTTAAAATGTGCTCAATCACATTGGTGGCACTGAAATTGTGCAATTGAGCTTAATTTATCTTAGAAATCGCTCAGTTTGATTGGCGCCAACTATTCCTCTATTCCCTTCAAAATACTAAGTGAGAATAGACAACTATGTGAAGAATTTGATATTGTCGTGATTCATTTTTGGGTTATTAAGCCTTCTTGCTCTTCTGTCTTCTTTAGCCAACGTTTCGGACAGAGTTACAGTGTCCACATCGGGGGAAAAGTGCGTATTACACGCATTAATAATCTTAATTACGTGGGCAATTAAAATCGACAAAAATTAAATTAATATTACTAGGGACAATAGGGCTAATTTTAATAGTTTTTGGTATCCGGTATTTGACGGCTACGCTAAAACTAAATGCTGAAAACCACATTAATATAACTAATAATTCTACTGAAATACAAACAGGCACTAAGAGGATTAACGCATTCAACACGTTATCACTTCTACAAACATAAACACACACTTCTCCACAATCTACGTAAATACCCTGACGATGGACACTGTAAAGCCCCTAGTACACATTGAGCCAACTTTAGTGTCAACCCAGCAACGTGTGAACGCTGTTGGCGCCAAGATCCTTTGATGTGTGCACAAAAAATGACAATAATCAGGTTGGCCGGCCAACAGCAAATATACGCCATGTGGTCCTGTACACGTTGAGCCAACGCATCGGACACTGTCCGAACGTTACACTGTGGACTATTTTACTTCGACAGTTGGCCAAAACTATGGAATGAGTTTTTTTCGCAATAAAACATATTTTAGGGGCATGAGACACAAACAAAAAAGATTCACACAACGACTGCGATAAGACTGTTTTCCGGTAAGGTAATATGTCAGGGATGGGGTTGAATTGTTAAAATGGCGGCCATGTGATTTAATGACCAGAATATGCCATTTTTTTGGGTTTTTAACGAAGTGACGGCCTTCATGGTCGAGGGGTAAGGATCTCGACTAGCAATCAGAAGGTCGCAAGTAAATTTCATATGACAACTTTGTGTTATTTCGCAATTTATTAATTTAAATTAATATATAGTATACCTGAGGCACGTTCCAGAGTGAAAGATATTATCGGTATTGTCCTAGTGTCTAAGTACACCATTCAGAATTGAAACATTGCTTGAAATGGCCGTATTTGGTGACCAGATCTGAATAACCAGGTACTCCCCCACCTATCTCTCCCCCATCTCCTTCCCCTCCCTACTAAATTCAGCCTCATAACATACCCCAATTATTGGAGAAACCATAGTCTCACTGGCCGCAGACGGTTGGGAGAAGTTCGGACTATTGTGTGGTTTTCACTTATGGCCAAAATTATCTATAGTCATACTCGTCTGTGCGTTAGCTAATGATGGAGGAAACGCGACAGGGCATAATAACCCAAAAATGAATCATGGTAATACTTTTGGCTGCGAAAATCACAAATGTTAAATACATCAACAACAATCATTCTGTATATCGTGTGTGTCTCTTGGTAACTTGATTGAACTCATTGGTGAGGGTTTAAAAAGCTTTTGTCTAATGTTTACTATTTTTCTTCCTCCCTTACCACTGCCTTCCCTGTCTGTTATCCTTCTCTCCCTTCAATTTGCTTTATTTATAATTATTCTTTACCTTGTTTGCTTTTTTTCTTTATGTTTACATTATGTATCACTTATCACCACCTAATTACATGGCTTAACTAACTTTTACTGCATCTGGGTTATCTAATTTCCCTCTGTTAACACTTATTAACGCATTCATGCATGAACACGTGCACGCACTAATGCTTTTGCATTTCGCATTAATAAATTCACTTCAAATCTGTCAAATGTAATCATTTACATTAATACACAACTTTAATTATATCTCAAATTATTTGCAAAACATTTTATAACTGTTTGAATTATCTGCAAAAAATTAATAACCCTGTGAAATAATATTACAATGCCGACAATAATTATGTAATCTGGATTGATAAAACTCCATTGTTGAATACTTTTTTTCCATAATATTGTTTAACTCCATATCTTGTCCTTTCTGAATTAACCTAACCTAACCTAACATCCTTTGTACACCGTACTCTCGCTCTGAACACGTCCTTATCTCTTACTTTTATAAACCCTTTCTACATCTTCTCTTACTCATAAAAAACATTTTTATTCCGTTACTCTTTATTTACATTCTTCCAAATACCTTTTTCACTTATTTTTATTACAAACTTATTTACACCTATTCCCATCCAAAATTCGTTTTTATTCCTTTATATCACATTTATTTACTTCCAAAAACCCCTTTTTACACCTATTTTTATTCTCAACAACTTATTTACACCTATTCTCACCCAAAATTCGTTTTTATTCCTGTATATCACATTTATTTACTTTAAAAAATCCCTTTTTATTCTTAACAACTTATTTACATCTATTCTCATCCAAAAATTCGTTTTTATTCCTTTATATCACATTTATTTACTTCCAAAAACCCCTTTTTACACCTATTTTTATTCTCAACAACTTATTTACACCTATTTTCATCCAAAATACGTTTTTATTCCTGTATATCACATTTATTTACTTCCAAAAACCCCCTTTTACACCTATTTTTATTCTTAACAACTTATTTTACACCTATTTTTATTCTTAACAACTTATTTTACACCTACTCTTCTCACGACTTTCTCGTTAATTTACGTTCTAACATATTATTTTACACTTATTATTATTATTTGTGTTAACCCGACTAAATATCCAAACTATGCAAAACCAAACCATCCCGAACCCCGTCCACTTCCCCTCCTTGTCTTTCGGCAAACGATGGGCCGATTGTGGGCGCTAGTTGGTGGCAACATCTTACTGATTATAACGCGCCCAGGCTCGGTGCGCACGGAAGTCCGGTGCTCCGCGTGCTCTGCTCACCTGGGGCACGTGTTCGACGATGGACCCGCCCCGACGAAGAAGCGATTCTGTATCAACTCCGCCTCCATCGAGTTCATCCCGGCCGGAGGAGAGGTTAAGTCATGATCGCGCCAGCAGACACGGACGACGGTAGCCAAGCAGACCTGTGGCCTCTTGTAAATGTATTTATTTTAATGTTTCCTATTGCTGACAGTCGTAAAGTTGCGAAACCTGCTATAGAATTTTCTGCTGATTTCGAGACAATTGCAAAAAACCTTTTAGAACTGAACATAAACATAATATAAGTTTTTTTTATTAATATCAATATATTCAGCATTAAATGTACATTATTTTTGTATTCAAGTCGTTCAACACAGTTTTTCACAACTGTCTCGAAATCGACAAAGTATTCCAGAGCATGTTTTGCAGCTCGACGATTCAATTGTTCGTTGAATCTGTGGATTTCTGTTAGACGTGCCATCGATGGGTGTCGTTTATAAGACAAAAAGAGTTACAACGGAGCGATAGGATTAGTCCTGGATACATAATATATTTTTGTGGACTCGGTGGCAGCACAGAACAGTGACAAAATAGAGCATCTTATTGTCTTGTTCTGTTTAGTCTCTAATCTGTTTTATCCGATTATCATTTTTGTGTTTGGTGACTTGACTGACACAATATTTATTTGATTGAGAATATTTTCAATGCCTGTGAGTTCATTGTATTGTATTTACATGTTTGTCAATTTTTATTGGAGCATAATACATATTGCCCTATTCATTAAATGTATCAATATAAGTTATAAGAATTTAAAATATTGATGGATCAATGCTATAATTTTTGTTGAATTATTTTTCATGCAACATTCAAACACTTTTGTATGGATAAACACCATCACCCCCAATACTCTTTTCATACATAAGTTGTAATTTTAATAAAATGATTTGTATAAATATCAAGTATATAACGGACCAACAAGAATACATTTAATTGGCAGATTGTTTGTCAATACTGTTTGTCAGACTCTTCTGTCAATCAAGTCATCACCGCAAATATAAATATTAATTATTTTTTGGTTAAAATATGAAATGTTTAAAAACTAGCATAGAAATATAATTTTTTACCATCCATTTTCATTGTTAATTTATTATAATGCTCTTCTAAAACCAGATATCATACAATGTAGAAAATAGTGACTTTATCATGGATTCCAGACCTTTAAAAATTAAAATTGAATTGTTCATAATATATTTGTGTACTCAGTAGAAATAGCACTTCTTAAATAACTACATGCAATTCTTGATTGTCCGTTCGAAAAAATTTAAATTTACATTATTAGTTCCATACAAAATATACTAATTGAATTCAGAGCAGTTAACAAAGTCAAAATGTAACTATTCTTCCAAAAAAAATATACATACTCCATATTTTTAGGTTAGGTTTAAAATGTAAAATAAACTACTTTTCAGTGATTGGGAGAAGTAAAAGCAAGCTGTCCAAAACTAGTCGATAAAATGGCAAAGCTGTTAACAGGTATAATGATAATATGTTTTATTTTCATTTATAAAGTCTAGTATATTATATTGAACATTATTTTTATACAAACGTTTGCGACATTGATATTTTTGCTGTGCATTATCACATAGAAACCGTTTTAATATTATAAAACTGTGGATTCGTCGGACATATCGCAATGAAAAAAAATGCGTAATAGATTTTCTATGGACGAATTTTTTTTTTAATTTTCGTCTAGCAGAGCCATCTGTTGGCGATACGTCCAAATAGGGACATATTTTTTGGCCTATGTATTGAATTTATACCCAAAAAAGGTTGTGTTAGATATAGGTATTGCAACCGGAGTTGAGTGAAGTACTGCTATACTTCAACTCTTGTTGAGAGACCTATAAATGGTGTAAAGAATTTTGAAAAAGAATTTTGTAACATGTTTACAATCGAAATGACGCCTTAAAACTGTAAATACTCGATGTCAGACGATATTGAAATCAAAAATTCAACTAATTTTATCGAGTTTTAATTGTTTAATGAGAGATGCCTTCTTGAAATCTGAATTTAGTTCAACCCACTTATAATAATGTGTACTAGAGAGATGCAACGAATATTAGGCCACTATTCGGCCGAATGCCGAATACCTAATAATGAAAATAAAAATGCATTATAATGCTCCTTTTATATGTAAACAAAACGTCTATTTAATAATAGAGTTAACGTTATACAATATTTCAAATCAATCAGAGGCAAATTGTGGTGAATAAAACCCAGTTTTCTACGTTTGATGATAACAGACGAGTTTTTCTTCGTAGACCATTATACCAGATTCTGAAATAGACTCTCACTATAGTGGCGCAAGGTGACGAAAGATAAATTTTAACGAACTTCATTAGGTGTGGATATTGTTTTGCGTTCGCAGACCACCAATTGTAAGGATTTGCCTTACGGTTGAGACGAGCACTTTTCAAATAAAAATCTCTTTTGCCGTTGCACTTTTCTCCATCTATTCATTTTACATATTGGCAGCAGCAACTATTCGACGCTTTGGCGAAGAGCACTGCCGAATATTCGGTATTCGTCCAAATCACTACATATTTTTAGCATCTCTAATGTGTACTATCTTGATATTTCTCTATATGTATATGTAATTAGCCAAATTTTGACAAATTTCATTCCTAATAAAGTTTGATAATATTTATGACCGTGCTAAAAAAAAATTATAATATCATCTCAAATTGATACACTTTGCAAAATGATTTACTTAAATTACCGAACAGATTGTAATTATGAATTTCAATCTATAATCTATTCATTTTGTAGACTTACACAGCAATCAAACATACTAATTTCGGTTGTCAGTGATGTGATTCTTGCTTCAAAATATTCACATTCAATGAACTCAAATTTAAGTTTCATTTTCAAAATTTTAACTGATTGTGTGAAGAATAATTGAAACGAGCAACATAGTACCATGTACTGTGGACCTGTAATATAACTTTAACAGAAAATTATTAGACTTATTGTCTTTTTCAAAATTGGAATCATAATATCCCGTGATTTTTCACGGAATCTGCATCGGAACATACTGATTAAATTTAGGAAAGATATATTATTTTATATTTCTAAAGATTATCTTTAACTAATCCTGCTTCAAGCAATTAAAAGTTTTGTTCTACTTAACCTTTCATTTTGATATCATCGAAATATGTAATTGCAAAAAATGGTTCCTATATTTATTGATTGTTTTTTTACCATTTTTGAAGGATAAATGTATGGTTGTATGTATTGGGTGAATAAACAAACAAACAATTTAAAACAACAATGTTTTTTTTTTAAATACCTTTCCACTCTGTAATCTAACTATATACTCGTATATAAAAAAATTATAATATTTGTAATTTAAAAAAAAAAAAAAAAAAAACCGCGCCATCTGTTGGACGTAAAAGCAACACGCGCCATTGTTTTTTCTGCTTAGACAGATTGAGCCAGATTGGTTCAGCTAGTATTTTTATAAATACATATCGTAGACTGCGTAACTCCATTTTTCTCGAAAATAAGATTTTAATGCCATCTAGTGTTACAATTAGTCCCGCTCAAATAGTAAAACTTGTAAACTTGTGAAAAATTACTCTTCGTTTTTAAACACAAATCAGTAAAATGTGCATGGCTCCATTTTGCAGAATTAAGTAAACTTCCTAACTCTGTTTTAAAATGGAAAGCCTTAAATTACAAATGTTTAATGATAGAAAATAAATACAGAAAAATATGGTATGTTCTGTACATAACTAAAAATAAGAACCTGTCTTTAATTCTTTTTTTACTTTTTAGTTGTCTTTTCCAGTTGTTACGCATTCTACGAATTAAGCGACGTTATTATATTCATCATACAGGGTGTATTATGTACCTTCCATTCAAGAGTTAGAAAAACTATACGTCTGAAGCGACAAATTTTCTTGTCTGGAATCGTAAAAACTTGCACACCTTTTTCTCGTCTTGAATTTCTTTATTATTTCATTGAATCTTCTGTATACGTGGCTTGGGAGGCTGGTATAGATACCGCCGCCCCGGGAACCATCTATTGGATAACCATCTCTGCCATAGGTCTCCCCAAGTGGTTTGCTGCATTTGTTGACTTAGCAGTGGTGCCCAGGTTTATCGGGTGAGGTGTGTTCGGTTCAAGCAGACCTTTTGACCTCTCCATCTGTTCTCTCTCGACATATCACCTTACATCGCAGCGTGAGAGATGGATTCAAACTTCAGTCACTCCTGGACACTCTTACCCCTAGATTCCTGCCCACCCCTCACACCTTTTCCTTCCCATAACTTCCTCTTCTGCCTTTCCTTAAAAATACCTACTAATTTTTAATTTTTACACAACAAGACTAAGATCAGAACAAAGGATGATAGTACCAAAAATGAACACATCGTTTGGACAACGTTTCCATGTATTTCTGGCTCCTAAGGTGTATAATGGGTTCAAGCAGCAATGCAGTAAGATTAAAACAGGCCCTCTTCAAAAGAAAATAACCGTATGGCTCATAGAATGTGGCAGAATGAAATCGGAAACCTTCCTGAATTAAATTATTGTCTGACTGAAGAAAGACCATTAACCCGGAGGCTGCCGTGCGCATCTATGTTTGATTCAAGATTCCGGGCCCTCGCTGCCGCGCGCATTCATGCGTGATTTTAATTTCATCTTGTGATATCTCGGAACTTTCTGTATAGATGGCGCAAAACTCGGGCTTAAAAAATAATTTGAACCTTTATCTAGCGACATCTCTACACAGATTTGACAAATGATTTTGTTTATATTATGAAAGAACTCGTCAAACTGGAGACTACAATATTTCCCCTGCCAGTGTTTGAATTCCCCGCGCGCGCGTAGTTGTGTTAGTGAATCACGTGGTTCCTTCTTATCTCGACGGTTCGCGAATACTTAGAATCTGCAACGAATCGTGGTTCTAACGTTATTATTTTAACAAATTTTTATTAACTACTCATATTTTTAGTGCAAATAAGTTTTGTGTTAATCAACATGTTTTGTTATTTTAAATGAAATAAGTTGTTATATCCGCCTTTCGAGTGAAAAAATAATCATATACATTTTATTTTAATTATCTGTGTTTAGAAACTAATTATTGTGTTAATTTGTCGTTTTGCCTAATATTTTTTTTTGTGTAACCCTCTATCATGGCTCGACGCGACTTGTCTGATGACCAAATAAGGGAATATTGTCTCTATCTTATATCTGTAAAATTCTTTTATTTTACACAACAGCATAAAAAATTCAGGTATGAGCTTCTCCGATTATCAGTTATGTGTGATAAGACAATTAATCGCAAAACACCACAAAAATACTCAACTCGACTCTACTCCTCATTCGTCTCATCATGACACACCATTACGTCTGAGCCAATACCGGCAACATCAAAACAATCCAAGCCATACAGAGCCGGCCATGTTTGTGCGAATACAAAACTTAAACAAAGCCGTAGAAAAATGGCTCGATATGTGTTCCCAGTGTAATGTGGCATTGTGTATTCATTCCTGTTTTTAAGTCTACCATTCGAATAAAAACTATAAACATAAATAATGCGATAAGAAACTGTAAATAAAAGTTGAATAAATAATGAAGTTTTAAACAATAATATTATTACAAGTGAATCGTGAAAAATGGTGAGCCGTCGCAGAGGTCCCGCTTCAGAGACGTGACTACTGATATTACTATAGTATGTCTGTATGTGTTGGTGAGATTACTGATTTGATAATGGCGGCGGGTCGAAGTTTGTTGATGTTTCATAGATAGTTTTTATTCGTCAAATAATGCATCAATTTATAAAGATATCTTGCTTAGACTTTTCAAGAGTGTAACGTAAACAAGTTTTTTTTTGTTTTGGTAATAATTTACAATCTCTAAGTGCTGAGGATAATAAATAATGACGCAATATAAAAAATTCTAAAAACCCTTGGCGTGAGAGTATTATCTTGTGTTTACATTCGGGCAGCAAAAGGGTTAAGTGAATTCATTCCGACTTTATCCATATTATCGCATATATATTTATTATTTTTGTTTTTGTTTTACCATTTGTATAACGATATATGGACAACATTGTATAATTGTGTTTATATTTTATTTTATATGTTTTATTATATTTTCTTATGATTTCTTTTTTATATTTTCTTATTTATTACCACCATAATACGGGCATTTGCCTAGTTTGGGGTATTAATAAAAAATAAAAAATCTCACCTTCCACACAGCACCCCCAAAGATGACATAGACCCTTAGGGAAATTATTTTTCAATGTAAAAAAAACATGGTGCCTGAAAACTCGAAGTACAAGCGTAAAACTGGTGAATTTACATCACAAAGAGATCCCAGATAACTCCTTTTTTTACTTTTTCCTTTCTGGGCTTTAGAAAAATGTTCAGGATTCCATCCAGAAAGACGCACAAATGTGTCCATTCTAGCAGAGCTAGACTAATACAATAGATTATCAACCGTCGGCCTACCGTGTATTTTCATTAGTTTAGACACATTGCTCGTCAAACTGAGGAGGACTTGGAGAAACTCATAGTCACTGGCAAAATGTTCGGCAGGAGCAGTAGAGGAAGGCCACCAATGTGCTGGAGTGACTTAAGTATCACCGGTTTCCGTGCAGCGCCGGAAAGGAGGAGCCTTGTTCATCAGGGCAATTGACAATATGACTAAAGGAGAATAGGTATTCTTATTTTTTTACTAGCTGTACCGCCAAGGCACTGTTTTTTTTCTAAAAAAGCATATCTGTCCAACAGATAATTCTATTTTTTTTTTAAATCATGTTTTCACCTCTCACAGGCGACACCTACATATTATAGGTATATAAAAACACACACATATTTAAGTAAACGCTGAAGAACTTTTCGAGATTTAAGTTTTTGAACAAACAAACATTTATATATATCGTCGCATTAATTCGTAGAATGCGTAACTCCCAAATGTAAAATTTTACAGGAGGCACAAAAAACCTCGTATTGAAAAAAAATGAAAGACGGCTTTTTCTTTTTATTTATGTTTCGAACATATAATATATTTGGAAATTTATTTTCAGTCATTAAACTTCTGTAAGTTTAGGCTTTCTATTTCAAATCGGAGTTAGGAAGTTTACGTAAAAACCGAGAATGGAGATACGCATTTTACAAAAGATACATACTTTTCTGCGAACAGTTTTATGAACAACCTAGCGGAAAATTTGGGAGATAGGAATTTTACATTTACAAAATAAAACACAACAATGTATGTGTATGTCGAGGCAGTCTATTTAGATGCATTTTAATGATTTTAATGATGCGGAAGGTTATCGTTAAAGGAGTGGTAATCCTTTTCTAATGTCTGTTTTAAGTCTTGTAAATGCTGGTACTTTTCCTTCCTTAAGGGATTAAATCTGACTCTCAAGTGAAATCTTCAAACTCTGGAGATCATTACAGATTCGGCGACGGTTTTGTGCTGGGTGAGATTACACTGACCGGGAGTAGTCGTGTCAGAGATGATCTAAAGTGACGCTTGGAGTTGATGAAGGAGATTGTAGAAGAATTTGATCTGACATTGTCGATCACCCTTGTTGTCCTGTAGAAATAAAACTGATGTACTTACTAGGGATTGCAAGACCCGGGCAAAGAGTAGCCATGACAGGAAACGTTGTGAAAGAGACTCCTCAGAGTGTGAAGATAGGTGGGAGAGACTTGAAAGTGGAACTGGTGAGCAAACATGTGCTTTAAGCGTAGAAACTCTTCATGCTCAGCATCACTTTGGAGTAAAGTGAACGCTTCATCTTGCCCGGCTGGTCGATCCCGAGGCAAGAAGAAAGGACGTCGATAGATGCGTGCGTTCCTGCGTACAATGCAGGACAATTGACCCTCCACCATCATCCCATGAAGCGGGTAATCTTAATGTTGTGACAACCTGGAGTCGCTTGGCAGTTGATGTTACTCATTTCGGTAGGAAATGTTTACTCACATTTATCGATTGCGGTCCAAGTAGATTTGCCGTGTGGCGGGAAATCGAGTCAGATAATGCACCTTCGATTATCAGACATTTGGAAGAAGTGTTTCGGGAAAGAGGCCCGCCCAAAGTAGTTCTCATGGACAATGGTACTGCATTTTGTTCCTACAGTGTTACAGATAAGTGTAAGAGATGGAATGTTCGTTAAAGATTTTGCGCGGCATACCGACCAGCTGGAAACGGTATAGTTGAACGACATCATCAAACAATAAAGAGAACTGCAGCCAGAAGTGGAAGCGATCCCCTGCAGGCAGTGTTTCGGTACAATCTTTGGCTGCAAAAAGTCAGGATGATCGAGGTATTGCGCTGTCTAGTATAGTTCACACTTCACACTCGTGGAGACACCCTTCTGCGCAAGTGAATATAGTTACAGTTTCCTAATTTGTGTTTATCTAAAAGGTTAATTTTTTTTTAAATTTTCGAGTTTAACTAGTCGATGCGGGTCTAATTTTAACACCAGATGGCATTAAAAACGTATTTTCGAAAAATTTGGAGTTACGCAGTCTACGAATTAATGCGACGATATGTTACAGCCAAAGTAATAAATCCTTATATTATATATACTATCCAGCCATTATTTATAATGTCTACCCAATTTAGACAAAGTGATAATTGACACAGAGTTAATCACATTAACTAGCAATTTTATATAATATCTTCGAAGACTTAGATAAAGTAATAAAACAGTAGGAATAGGTAAAGATTATAAAATTATATTTCAATTTTCCTTTAATTTATAAAGTTGGGTTTTTATAGGTTAGATTAGGTTAGGATGGGTTGGGTTATTTTAGGTTAGGTTGGGTTATTTTAGGTTAGGTTAGGTTGGGTTATTATAGGTTAGATTAGGTTGGGTTAGGTTAGGTTGGGTTATAATAGGTTAGGTTAGGTTGGGTTAGGATAGGGGGTAACAAGTCAGTTGGACCGTATTTATTACTTTGGCTAACTTTGACCCGATATTATGAATAATATCCGGATAAAGTGATTAATTTATCACATTGTCTAAACAATTAAGTTATTATATATAATGACCAGTCATTATGTATATGTAATAGCTATTTAATCACTATGACTGTAACACATATATGTATAGACAAGGTTTTTGTGCATAGCACAAAGGATAACAAATTATTACAAGCGATAATTATTAGCCTGAAACACTCAAAAGAGAGCAGAGCAGCTGACTGATAATCAGAAGGCTGACGGTTCAATTCCTGTCAGCGGCATTTATTTTATCTCGGAAGATTTTCTCAATTTGTGTGATGAGTTCAGGCATTGACTAAATACAACGTCAATTGGTTCCGGCTACTAATTATTGCTTTGAATAGGTATTCCACAAGCAGACATGCACACGGGATAAATTCAATAAACAAACACAATATAACAATATGTTTTTTATTATCTTTACGAATATTATATACATTGCAGCGCGACCACATCGCGCATTCCCGTAGTCAGTTTTCTCTTCTTTGCATTATAAATTCACAATATCCTACCACTAAACGCTTACGTTAATTGTCTGTTTATTAATAATACCAAAACTAGCTTTTTAACAATTTGTTTTATCTGCTCACTAAGAATATTATTTCTCATAGGCAATACCTAATCTAGATAGAAAAATCTATTCTTTGTCAAAATCTAGTATTTTTTACTCTTTCAGTAACAGGTTTGTTTTTGATTATATTAGAATGACACATTATTCATAATTCTAAAGCTCGCTTATTTCAATACCAGTTGTACGCACTTTCTTTTAGATCATCTAATAACTTTAAGGCCTGGTTATTCGAATACTCGTTACATTTGACGAATTCATCAATTCGGAAATCGGCGCCATTTTTTTTTACACTTACCTCTTCAAATAACTGCCGATTCTCAGTCTGTATGGTAAAATGTTGGTGACCGTTACGCTTAATGGCAAACTTAACTTAAAATTCGACCAAACACTGACGGGCCAAAAATCTGTGGTTAGTGGGAGCGCTATTTATATTTTAGAGCTATTGATTGTCGATTTGATGATGCAGTCAAATGTGACGAGGGTTCAAATACCAGCGTATTATTTTAGGTTTTCAATTAGGTATGGGTAACCCCTCTGCAAGTTGATCGCTACGTTTGGTGACAAGGGGTAAGGTTTGTCCAGGTCTCGGTGGCGGATTTGTCTGCTCACTATCTGCGGTCTCCAGCCAGACTCTCTCTTGCACCGTAGTGGGAACCCCTCATTCCCAAAGATGACATAGGCCCTGAGAACAATTATTACACTCAAAAAAAGAAAACAAATTTGATGATCTGGTGTTATTATTATTATTAAATATTATTTTTAAATTAGCCCCAACAAACAGGAAACCATCGGGGGGAATATTTCCCTTCAGGGACCTACGTCATCTTTAAGGGTGTTAACTTGTGGAGGTCCTTTTCGAGGAAGAAAGGAGTGAACCTGGGCCCTGAAGAGACTCATATTGTAGGAGGGAGGAAACACAGAGGCCAGCAAATCATTACACAGCCGAGCTGTTGAACACAAGAACCCGTTCCCACGTAACAAGAAAGTCAGAACTAATCGTTTACCCACTTAACTAATAAGAGAAGACTGATGCGTTATTATGTCTTCGGTTAGAAATTTAAACAAAAATATCACGTTAGAAGTGTACAACTGGTATAGAAAAAAACGCAGTCATTTTGTCACTTGGATGTCTGGTTTCATTTTTATTCACATACATATTTGAGAATCGCAATGTTTCCTCAAGTTAACTGAATATTCACTCTTTCCCTGTTAGTGCAATGTTCAATGTTAGGTTAGGTTATGTTTGTCTATGCACTTTGAAAATTGATAGTTTTCGTCACATCAAATTAATAAGTTGTTCAATTTGGTTTGAGAAACCAGACATGAAAGTGAAGAGACATTTTTAAGAAGAAGAATACATAGAGAATTGTAATGACATAAATACATGGAAGTTCTCCCACAAAGTTAATGGCACAAATCAGCATAAGGACATTGGAAAAAATTGTCTTTCCAATTTATGAACAAATCAATTATTATTTGACATACGTGATAAACATTAAATATACACGAGTTGATAAACACTTTATAATTATTATATTATTGGTATATAATAATAATAGTAAAATGGATGGTATTTAACCAGGGTTGCCATTTTGAATGCTAATTCCAGAGATAAAATGATAAAAAGAATGCTAACTCTTTTGCAGCCCATAGACAATCATCAATAACGACAAAAAATATATATATTGACAGCATGAACATAAAAAGTCCTGGACGGAGCTATTTGAGAACAATTTGAAGCCGCAGGGTGAGGGGGAAGATGTATAAAAAATGCTAAAACCTAATTTTTAATGACATATTCCATTCCCTGTCTCATCAAATACCCAAAAAAATCATAAGCTGTTATAACTGCATTAAAAACACACAAATAAAATTACAATAGTTCATTACAAATGTTTTTTGTTACGATAGATTACGGCTGCCGGACGATTTCCCCTCACTCTAGATTTGACTTGAATGCCATTCATACAAAATTGCACTAGTGCTCCATGTAGGGCTGTTTTAAGTCAATCAATACTGACAAAAAAAACTGTATTGACAGCATTGTTGTTGTGTTTATTGGTGGATTCACTGAAATGTTGATTTATTTCCAGCTATATCCATCAAAAGTTTTGATAGTTGTATCGAGTATGAAATACAATGACATTATTAGTAAAATATCAAAGTTTTCTAAAGCTTTTCACAATGCGACATCTGGTGAAAATGATTAATAATTACACCTCTATTTAGGACTTCTGTTGACTTTGTTCTACTATTCATTAAAATTAATCCCAGTGTGCTAATAGCGAGCAATAACATTATTTTCCATATTAATTCATTAATATTTTTTATTATGGCAACCCGGCTTAAAATTTTTTAATTTAGTAAAGGGCAAATATTTGGTTACAGTTACAAATTAGCCTCATTCTGTCAAAAGTTATTAAAACGACAAAAATTTATATATTATTTTAAATAGCTTGCTTGTTTCATATTAATATACGTATTTAAGAAAAATGGCTTCAATGGGAACTTTGGATATTATATAATAAATGTAAGCGAAAGCAAAAAGCTAACGATGTTTTTAATAATACCTTTGACAAAATGGCAGCAGCAATTAAAGTTGCAAGATTGCTTCTTGCATGTTGATTCATTTAGGAATGCTGAGTTTACTCAATATATATTATAGAGAAATAGGTTTTATGTAGCGAGTTACGTACATGGTTTCTGAAATCTAGTGGTATAAGCAATTAACTGGGGATTCTAGGCATAATGTAAGGCGGTGCAAAGGTCTCCATAGTGAACTACTGCAACGGCCTCTATTGTGCATGCTACTAAGGCCTCAATATTGTAACATTTTTCATGGTGATAGGGGCTCTATTATTCAAAGACCTGCGTGGTGCAAAGGTCTCCATGGGTGTTCACGGTAAAAATGCTTTCGGTAGTTATTTGCACTTTTAAGCACGGATTATGGAAATTACACTTTGTTTCAACAATTTCTACAAGAAACAACTATTTATATGCACAAAATAAGTTATTAGGTTCTTAGATTGGGTTAAATAAATAATTTATGAATATTTTTCGAAGAAAACTTCTTCTAACTGCTTTTCACTTTGTGATGGCATTATTTATTTTTTATTAAAACACAAATAACATTGTTTACATCACTTTATTTCGATACAAAATCTCAACATGTTTCATGAACCAAGTTCACTTCATCAGGAGCACAAGTATACTAAAGTTATAATTAAAATTAGGTCTAGAAAGAAGAGGTAGAAGGAGCGGGGAGGGGTAAGAGTGGGGGAGGGTTATTCAAAGTAGGAATTAAAATGTCATTAGACGGGAAAGACCGGGTAATTGGGAAAATATTTAAAATGGGGTTTATAAAAAAAAAAAAAAAAAAAATTTTTTTTTTTTTTTTTTTTTTTTTATTTTATTTTTTTTTATAAACCCCATTTTAAATATTTTCCCAATTACCCGGTCTTTCCCGTCTAATGACATTTTAATTCCTACTTTGAATAACCCTCCCCCACTCTTACCCCTCCCCGCTCCTTCTACCTCTTCTTTCTAGACCTAATTTTAATTATAACTTTAGTATACTTGTGCTCCTGATGAAGTGAACTTGGTTCATGAAACATGTTGAGATTTTGTATCGAAATAAAGTGATGTAAACAATGTTATTTGTGTTTTAATAAAATAAAAAAAATTTATGAATATTTATATTGGAACAAAACTTTCGCAAGCGTCATACAAAAAAGTCCAAAATTGCGGATCGTTCTATAAGGAAAATTTTTTAAATTTGATTGAATAAAAATGGAATTATAACGAATCTTTAACTATATATCCAAATGTAAATTGTTGTTTCTCGTAGTTATTAAGTTGAAACAAAATTTAATTTCTATAATCTGTGCCTATTAAAAGTGGGAAGATTAGGGAAATATTAAAATAAATGATGCAGTAGCCTCTACGCCACATAGCACAAATGCTTTTAGGGTGAAAGTGATGCAAAGTTATATATTGAGACTCCACGGTGTAACCATAACTATAATTTTGCATTGGGCCCTTGGTAAAAAGGCTTGGATGTTGCAAGTGCCACAATGGTGCAAAGGTCTCCACAGTGCAAAGACCATAATGTTGCATGGTGTAAAAGCCGCAACTGTGCAACAACCTAAATGATGCAAAAGCCCCTTTGGTGTAACAACAACCTTAATAGTGAATGGACTTGACATATTGCAAAGTTCTCCACAGCGCACTAAGGACGGGTTGTTTCGGAGAATTTGAACAATTCATCAAATTTCAACGTTCATTTTCAAGTTCTGTGAAAGATTTTTTCAAGTTCTGTTTTTATTTCAGTGTTCTCAAGCAACTAGCCTATAATGATATAATGACAGAACTTAAATAGGACTTTCACAGAACCCGAAAATGAACGTTGAAATTTGATGAATTGTTCAAATTCTCCCAAACAACCCGTCCTAATTCATGCTCTTTGACATTCTTTAAACAATTATTTTGCAGGTGAAAAAAATCTCCAGTTTTGAATATACCACGAGTTTTCAGATGTATATATGCAATTATACAATAGGGTGTTGCAAAAAATACGCACTAAAACAAAGTAAAGCCCGGTTCGGTTTAAAAAAAAAATCTATATGACATCCTCTTCTCTAAAATGAACTACTATTTTGTTCCTCTTGATATATTTCTACTTAAATGTCTACAAGTTTTAGGCCACTCTTTACTTTGTTCCATTAAAATATAGAAACATATGAAATACCATTTGGAATCTCCCGATGAACAATGTCGGATATGCAAATAAGTTCCTTTGCACAAACGACATTGTTGATTGGAAAAGTGGATTTATTATCTGAATAATCCACAAAAGCATACTATAAGTCTTTGCTATAATAAATAATAAACATTGTTACACATATATTTTGTACATACAATAATTATAATTACATAGTTTTACATTATTATCATATAAGTTTTGTAAAATTATTCCATTTTTTAGTGTGTTTTCTAAATAAGTCCGCCATAATCAGAAGTTTAGTAGCAAAGAAAGAAAACTGATCGATGCAATTTCCAAGAACAGTTACTACTTTAGTAAATATATAGAAAATAGGAACACGCTTAATACGCATGTTTTATTTTTAAAATACTTTATATCAGTTATATAGATAAAAAATTTTTTTTTTTCAAATAGCCACAAAAATGTATTATTTTCTATTTCCGGAAACTGAAATACTTACATTACATTAGTATTTTCAAAATAAAATGTGCATATTAAGCGTGTTCCAATTTTCTCTATTACCTCACTTTTACCGATGAAAAAAATGTGAGCAAAAAATTGACCCTTAGCAGAAGACTTAGCGAAAGATTACTCGATTCCATTTCACCGTCTAAGAAAAATCAGACTAAGAAAAATTGCAGTCAGTCACGTTGGTGATAAACATTGTGCATCTGAGCTACATTTTAACTTAGTGAATGCTTAGTTTTATTAGTGAAAGTGGCAGTAAGTATCTGGTTGGTGTTTTAAGCGCTAGAAAAAAGCTAGTATTTCTAAAGCAGTCGTTATTGGCCACTAGTCTAGTCTAGTCTAGTGCTATGTATTCATGTCCAATGGTTTGGCTCGATCAAATATGTGTACATGGAACCATGCTTGTCGTTGCATCTACAAGCTCGACACAAGAAGTCATAGATATACCACCAAGTTGCTAGTCAATCAAATCGTAAATTTCTGTCGAACATCGAGCAAGAATTACGGAACTTGATTCATTTTCGCATCAAACAAAAAAGCATTGAGCGGTGCACACATTGAGACCAGGCGCAGTCGGTGCCTTAAATCCCGGATCCCGGAGCAATTCATCAAACCGTAATATATATAAAGATATAGTTGTATAAGTGTGGTATCTTACATTATAGAGAAGATCAATTCTTCGACCCTTTTATTATTATGTCACTCGTTTTTAAAGATTATTATAATTATATGAAGAGATTATTATTATATGAGAATGGAAATACCAGAATAATTCTATATAACAGATCTGATAATAACACAGTAATTAAGAAACGTTTCACTTTACAGCGCGGTTGTTACTGAGCTAATGAGCTTTAGTACGAAGTTTGCGATAAGTGACAAAAAACACACATGAACAAAAGGTAACTTTTTAAAGGTTACATTACCCAAGGACTGTATTACAAGATAATATTAGACGAGACGCATAGCTGACCAGTTGACTCATGATTGCATTTTAAAAGAGAAATATTATTACTATCTTCTTCAAACTGTAGATCAAGAATAATTATTCGCTGGAGCCCTTTCTTCGGATACTTTCGATTCTCTTCGTGTCATTTTCACGCCGTATGTCCAGCGGCAATTCTTTCACTACATTTTGAGTGATATGACGGTTTAGCGATGTATACTAGGAGCTTCATACAAAATGACCATTTCCAAGCGGGGCATTTAACTCTATCGCCAGAAATGGTGTGTACCGCAGTTCGTAGCCGTCATAACTGGCGTGCGGGAAGCAAAACTTGTGTCCACAATAATTTTCATTTTTATTTTTAACATATTCTTAAGATTGTGTGCAATTTTATAATTGAAAATATTATGTAGGAATACGTTGAGCTACAAAATGTTGTTCAATTTTGTTGGCGGTTCTGCGCACGAGTGAACGTTGGCGCGAGCCACGCATGGTTGAGACATGTTCGAATGAACGTAAAACCATTGAGCATGAGCGAGCGTGGAGTTATCTAAACTAAACATATATATTCTTTGGCTTGAAGAGTTAAAGCACCTTTCTGTTCTGGAAAATTGCACAAATAAGTATAAATATTAAGATTAAGTTGAAATTAACAATGTTATAAGGAAAAATCTTTCCTTTGCAATCTCAAAGCTACATAATAAACACTGGTTAGGTACTTACAAATATTTTAAGTGTTTGAAAAAAAATGCTGATTTCAAATTTCTAGGGGTAAATATCAGCCAAATTCGTAAGATATTTGCGGTTAAAAGTTTGTTTCAAATTCAAAAGCTGTAAGATAAAAAAAAAATTGTACACGAAAATTCAGCAGAATAAAAAGCAACAGATATCCTTAGCAACATGTTACTGTAATCTCAGCTATGTTTAATGTTTTTTCTGAAGAAAAACAAATTATAATTTATTAACGAGTAAAATAAAAGGTAAAATGAGATAAAAAATAAAAAAAACGGTTTTAAAAGAGCGAGTCTTCAATTTTATTAGTAAAATGTTTTCGGTTATTGTATAAGTATGTAACAAAATCACAAAATAATTCTATGTAATATTAATGATAATAGAAAAATACAAAAACATTATAATAGCGTACAAAAAAATAAGAAAACGACAAAAAAATACTGGTTCGATAAAACTATACATACGTTACTAAGAATTTATAGATTAAAAAATAATGTGACTAAGACACTAGGACTGGGTAAAATACTATATTCGGTTGTAAATACAAGAATGGTACATTCATTTAATAGGATAGTTGTTGCAACATTACGTATTGTTGATAAAAACTTACAAAAGATAAAATCAATAGTTTACTAATGAAAAGATTCACGTAATCTGTTGGGACACACTATTTAACTAGTGAAAATGTTATGATTTCAATTAAAAGAACTTTACTTATGAAAAGTGACCAATTTCAAGAACAACTCAAATGTTGACTTGTGAAATTCACTCGTTTACTTATGAAAGTCACAAGTTTACCAATGAAAAGTATAATAAACTTATGAAAAGTGATCAATTTCTAGAACAACTCAAATGTTACATGTGAAATTATTAAAGTCACAAGTTTACCAATGAAAAGTATAATAAATTTATGAAAACTGATCAATTTCTAGAACAACTCAAATGTTAAAATGTGAAATGCACTTGATTTATTATGAAAGTCACAAGTTTACAAATGAAAAGTCTGATAAACTTATGAAAGTCACGACTAGTCGAACAGTCAAATAAACTTATGAAAACTCAAAAGTTAACATGTGAAATTTACTTATTTGAATGAATTCTATTAAACTTATGAAAAACTCAAATGTTAACATGTGAAATTCACTTTACTTATGAAAGCCACGAGTTTATCAATGAAAAGTCTAAATAAACTTATGAAAAACTTAAATGTTAACATGTGAAATTCACTGATTTACTTATGAAAGTCACGAGTTTACCAATGAAAAGTCTAACAAACTAATGAAAATTCAAATGTTAACATGTGAAATTCACTGATTTACTTATGAAAGTCACGAGTTTACCAATGAAAAGTCTAACAAACTAATGAAAATTCAAATGTTAACATGTGAAATTCACTTATTTACCGATGAAGTCTAATAAGCTTATGAAAACTCAAATGTTAACATGTGAAAATCACTAATTTACTTATGGATGTTACAAATGTACCAATGAAAAGTGATCGAATTTATAGAAAAAGCCACAATGTGTATGGAAATGAACAATAGTTTATGTACTAATAATCAGAATGTCACAAATGGGAGTCAGTACATCCCAGTAAAGTTGGCTACTCAAATTGCAATACAAAAATAATAATAAAAAAATAAAATATATTCTGCTAAAAAAACAAAATTATTAGAATGTATAAATGAATGTTAAAAATAGCATCTTTCTCTTTCACAACACACGGCTGACGTTTTGTCAAAACTCTTTGGAATATTGAACGCCGAATTATTTAGATATTGACAAAAATAAATCAAAAGCAGTTGCAGATTTGATATTTCAAGTAAAAACGCGTTTCGCAATGCACTTGTCGATGCATTTAAAATTTAAATAAAAAACTAAATAGATTAATGAACAAACAAATCACGAAATAAAGATAAAATTAGCAACCATAATATTTAATAACAAAAGTTTGCCATAACAAAAAAATCAATTCTGAATATTTTAATGAAATAATTTTTTATATTTTTTTATTGCCGAAATTATTTTTAAAACCTATTTAGTAATTATATATTTATCGGAGTATATTTTTTTCTGCATATCTGTATAATATTATTAAATTATTTATTTTTTCAAATTAAATGATGGCTGACATTTTTTTTCTTTCTAAATATGTACCTAAATGATTCAGTTAGGCAGGCTTTTATAAAAATTACGAAATAAAAACGTTTTAAATATAATACAGTAAAAGAATGATTCGTGGCAGTAATGCTCCGCGTCCGTTTTGCAATCTAAAAATTTATCTTTACGTCCGACACAAAAACTTAACTTAAAATAATAATTATAAACATAATACCGAGTGATTCAAAATGTAAATGATTATCATTGCTCTTCTCATCACACCCGTGAGTGATAACATTTCCTAACCAAAGAAGAATAAAGATAACATTTACATCTCGATTTGTTGCGTATTACAAATCATTCCGTAATATATACAAAGCATTGCCGATACCTGCATTAAAATTTTGAAATCAACCTAGCTTAAAAATTAGGATTGCACCAAATAAAACAGCAAGTTATTTTGATAATATATAAACGTACAATGTCATCGAGAAAAGCTGCAACAAGCCTGGTACAATGTTGTACCAGGAAGGTATAATGTTGAATCTCGCATTTAAAATCATTAACCCCTAGGAAATGGACTAAAATAAGCCACGATAAAATATTATTATGAAAATGTGCACAGTGAAAGCCATGTAAAAGGTTCCCACATAGAGTTGTAAGAAAATGTACAGATAAAGTTTTACCAAAGACATTACAAAAGAGTAGACTTGCCCTAGCATGAAATATGGGTATCATTTCGACGAATTGGTGGCAAACCACGTGACCATATTTTTGGAACCAGAAGGGTTCCAGAACGCTTTGAATAAACTACGACAAGTCGTACGTTGACCGCCGAAGAGCGCACATTGAAATAAGCAGACGCTGAGGAGAAAACTAAAGTTGGCTAAAATAAGGCGACCGGTTGCAACATAGTCCATTGGGGGACTTTTCGGCGTAAGATTTGAACGTTTGTTTTAGCCGAACCGACAAAAATGAGTGAGGTGGGTAAATTATAACACGTATGAATGAAGTGTCTTAAATAAATAGTACAAGTTATGCGGTTTTGTAAACAAGCCCGAACTTTTGTTTACCCGTTTTGGGATTTGCGGTTAAACTTTTTAAGCAGATTTATTTTCAAACAAATTACAATTTGCACTTTTACAATCTAGGGGCTAATGATCGAATGCTAAAAATTCTGTAAAAAATTGTCGCTTTGCACTTTTCTTATGGATATTTCAACGTATACAAAGCCTGCACATAATTTTATGAATCTTCCGGTACTGAATCAAATAATGTATTTATAATAACAAAACAATTGAAACATTCCAAATTATTTGAAAATTTTGGATGCTTTAGGAATAATTTTTTCTACGGAATTTAGTTTTTTTTGTATGGAATAGAAAAGTGATAAAACTCTGCAAAAATTAACCATAGATTAAATCTGCCTCACTTCTCTGACATAATACTGAGCGTATGACGAATACATGACTTCTTTACAAAAAAATCTTCGATTAAATAAAAGATCAAGTCACAATTATGAAAAACAAAGCATCGGTGAATAAAACACAATTATTATCACAAAGCCGACAAAAGTTTATACCAAATAAACAAATTTATGCAAAGCAAATATATACATGAGAAAGAAGTTAAAGAAAATTAAATTACGCTTTAAAAAATATATATTTAAATACATGCGTCCAAAACTAACGGCAGCATCACAAACAGTCTAACGTTTTAAACATTTTTGTAAAAGCACACTCAAACAATAATAATTTGATTCCTAAAATAAAACAAATTTGAAATAAAAATGTGCAACTGGCTTAAGACTACAAGGATAGTATTTTTAACACAAGCGGGGAAACATACAAGGAACATGCGAACCTTAAGCCAGTTCCATTGTAATATATATATGTATATATTAGTTTTCGATTGTTAACAAGAATAACCTCACTCGAGTGTTCTGCGCTCTGAAATGAGGTTATTTTACTCAAAAGTCTTTCCGCTACAGATAATGTAGATTTTTACTCGATCCACTTTCAAAAATCGAAAACTAATATAAAAAATAATTCAAATTAAGATATTAATAAATGAAACAATATTACCCCTTCAGGCCTCTGGCATATTGACCGTTATCTATCTTTAAAATGCTGTCAGAAAGTCGGAGAATTTATGTGTATTTCTGCTTTTCAAAAAAATCCAAATAAATGGAATATTTCTGAACGTATCCGAAAACTTAAAACTGTTTTTAAAAGTGATGAAAAACGATTTGAAATTATATTATTTGAAATGAACACATCAGTTTTGAAATATTAAAATTTTGAAATCAAATATAAAATCGAAAAAAAAATAGACATTTTATCAGACTGTATTATAAACATTACTGCCACCTCACATTTTGTCATTTCATATAAAAATAATAAAAAAATAAAAAATTAATCTTAAGTAAATTTTTCTCAAATTGCGGTCAGAACCTTTGGTTTCGTAAAGGTGTACATTTTAATTGTTTTACAGTTAACTTCAATATTTAAATATAAAGCTTGGTGTTTTCTCTTTCTAAAACTATATAGTTCATATTTCTAACTTTGACGATAAGGGAAAAAGTTTAACAAACTAACAAATTAGTCGCTAAAAGTAGCGACTTTTGTCTCCTGACTGTCGGAATCGTTATCTGACAAATCTTATTTCTTTCCTGTACATTTTCATGTCTTTTAGCCTGTTAGTCTCAGATATTGAAATATGGGCGCCGCCTAGACAGTGCTGAATGAATCACAATACCCAGCTGTCACACTTTCATGGTCTTTCTTTCGTCGTAAAAGACTATGACGTAGGAAACGCCATGAAACAAGAAAAGTTCAGTAGAGGAATCTTTTATCATCCAAATAAATTCATATTACAAAATCTCTTTAGATTAGAAGTTTTCCAAGGTTTTTTTCTAGTATTGTACACATACATAGTTATTAGTATTATGTATTTTTAAATTTCAAAAAAATTACTAAAACATATTTTATCGTTTCCATCAATACTTTTATATTTTTACCAACACAAAAATTTGGAGCTGCCACTGTGTAACTAAAACTTCTTACGCGCAAGTAGTTTTAGCTAAAACTAATTGATTTTTTTGCAGTTTTTTTGTATGGAATCTCAACTTCTTAAGCGAGATTCGCGTACGGGGATAATCGGCGATAGATCACACATAGGACAGCCATGTAGAAGAGATTAACATTTGGGTATATTTAAGCCGAGAGACCAGAAAGTTTAATATTGTTTCAATTAATTAACATTTAAAAAATAATATATGTATATAATATTGTCTATGATATTCCTAGCCTGGAAGTGTTGCATTGTTTAAAATAAAAATAAAACATATATCGCACAGTGGAATCATTAAACTTATCACATGTCCATTTTATTAGTTCTAGGTGCGTAACGGAAATAATTGTCTATTAGTAACTGCACCCGACACTCTCAGACCGGCGCGCGCAGCTCCTTTGCACGGCAAAGCAAAGTTGCGCACCATGTGGTCCCAAACTATTCATCGCGCTTACATACTCACTGACGGTACAATCGTACCCACTGATAGTACAATCGTACCCACTGATAGTACAATTGTACCCACTGATGGTACAATCGTACCCACTGGCGATACAACCGTACACACTGATGGTACAATCGTACCCACTGATGGAACAATTGTACCCACTGACAGCTAATAACCTAAAGCAGCTCTAGCGCTGGCTAATTAACGTTACACTATTTATAAAAATGTCTATCGCACAACCGCCGCCGCAACGTCTCCGGAATAAAATAAATATATTTCTTCTTCGCCGTCTTGAAATAGATGTATTATCTCGAGATCATTTGAAATAAACATATATATTCAATGTCGTTAAATAGATGATCTTCTTCGCCATCGTGAAATAAGTGAATTTCTTCTTCACCATCGTGAAATAGATGAATTTCTTCTTCACCATTGTGAAATAGATGAATTTCTTCTTCACCATCGTGAAATAGATGAATTTCTTCTTCACCATTGTGAAATAGATGAATTTCTTCTTCACCATTGTGAAATAGATGAATTTCTTCTTCACCATCGTGAAATAGATGAATAAATTATTACTTCGCCAACATTTTGAAATAGATTAATTTTTTTCTTCGGGTGAATTGATTCAATTGAAATATGTGCATTCACATTCTTGAAAGATGTATATTAGGGAAATAGTAATATTATGTACCTCTAGTACTAAGTTCTATTCACCATCTTTGGAAATAGATACACATATAGTCCTTCTGCGCCATTATCTAAAGATATAGTATTTCTTCTTCACAATCGGGTAATAGATAGATTTTCCCATCCCGTAATAGACAAAATTCTTCTTTGTCATCACAACATCATCTCATGAACATCTCGAAATAGGCATATAATTTCATTTCATCAGAATCACATTTCGTTTGTTTGTAATAACATTTCTAGTTGCACTAATTTAGAATCATTTCAATTTATATAATATTAATGTAGAAGCACGCCGCTTGGACTGTTTGGTGTTAGTTCGCAGGGTCGAAATAAACCCGGCCGCAACGTAATCTTCGTATTACCTTTACACACGGCCTCTGCATTATATCCCTTAATTCAATAGTATGCGACAGATAGCTCAACGTCTCGGTGGTAATCAAAATAACTTTACAATCACAATCCAAAATCATCTTAGTCTGTAGCGTCGCAATCATAATGTTTTATTATATCGCTGCCAAAACAAATATCCGGTAAAAGCCGCCTTTTGAGATCTACGATAAAACTATACATTTGTTCATCGGATATTGTTTAAAACTACTTTGTTCATTTGACTCTGTGTCTTCCAACAAATCAATCTGTTTGTTAAAACAGCATTCAGCTGCTAAAAACATTATTAAAACCTCTGAAGCGATAAGTGTGTTGAGGCCTCAATTTTTCTTTACTTCCGTAGAAATGATCATATTTTTTCAAACATTGAAATTCTTCAATGGATAATCAATTTCATTGGACTATTCACTGTACAAACATAACCACTGATGGTACAATCGTACCTTCTGATGGTACAATCTTACCCAAAAACGGTACAATCGTACCTGCTGACCGAAAAAGCACCTAGGCATCGAAAGATCTTATATATATTTGGTTTACACATCAGTTTTCACATCTTGACGGTAATTTGTATTTTTACATTCCACGCGTTGACGAATCATATTACAGTCTTAGAAACGGGATAAAACACAAGAAGCCACCGCAAAGATGATCTTTGTCACGTGATGATGGCAGTCCGAATGCATAATTGGTTCCAGCCTCTCCGGCGAAGTGGCGTCGAGTGGATGTGGCGGGGTCCCGGGGTTATGGTCTGCTGCTGCCGGTGCGGGGATATGTGTAATCGCTAGTGACTCTTGGCGGCTTCCTTGGCAGCCATGATAAGGGGTGTGAGGCTTGCTAGCGGCCTGGCCAGCTTGAGGAATGGATGCTACAAGAGAAAACAAACGAATTAGACATCATAAATACACTTTACAATACATTTATTATACACGGTGTCCAGAAACTCGTAGTACACACAGGAAACTGGTGAATTTACACCACATTTGGAATCGATTTTGTTGTATAATTTTTTTTTATTTGAGCTTTTGTTTTGGAGTAAATCAAGTCTGTAGTTGGAAGTTTTTAGGTCAATTTTTTAAAAAGGTGGTCACTGGGGGGTTTAGATCAGATGTTTAACGTATTTAAAATGTATCAATGAAAAAAATGGAAAAAAGTTTTGCTAAAATAAAGAAAAAGTTGAGTGATGTAGATTCACCAGTTTCCCACTTGTTCTGTGAGTTTCCAAACACTGTGTATAGTGGCACACTTTTAATATTGGGTTAAGAGGAAACAAAAACAAGGAAGGGAAGTAGAAAAAATCAACCCGTACATTATAAGTATTTTAAAATATATAAAATTTTGATTGGCTCGGAACTGCTGTGACTTTCAAAATGTCTTTTGTAAAAAAATATTTATATGTTTATTTTTTGGTTTGACTGAAGATTGAACTTTCCTCCCTAGAGACTGGAGTCAACTGCGCTAACAACTGAATCAAATCCCGATTAGGACTGACATTTATTTTTGTAAATTAACTACCGTAATTCATCCTATTTCAGAGTAATTCGTTTATGTCTGCATGTGTATGCGTGATTGCCACCAAAAGTTGACAGAATACGTTGTCATCGTCAACGAGTATATCTGCCGAGTTTCAGCTCGATTGGATGTCGGGAAGTGGGTTAATTTCTACTTCTAAGATTTGTATTCATTCATTACCTAATACAAAAGTGATATTCAAATGGAAGTATTTAAAACATGTTTTTGTATGCTTCATAGTTTTTTTTGGATTTTGATTAGCCTTTATAACTCTGGCCTTTTAATGTACTTGAAATATCATTGATCCACAATATGCAACATATCTTGTTCACGGGGATAGCTGCCGAAGTATCACATATGTTACAACCATGAACTTCTTACATGGTTTTCTCAAAAGTGAACTTGTAAGGATTGTAAACAACGTTGAAAGGTATATGAATTAGAATTATTTTTGTTTCGGTGAAATCTATGTACAATCTTGTGTTGGCTGATTGTTGCAATTCAGATATCAGCCCAAGAGTTGTTTTGGTAACCAGATCTGAATATGTTGGTTACCTTGAGCAGGTCGTGCGCGGGGGCGCGGGCATCCACGTCCACCTCGAGGCAGCGGTCCAGGAAGTCGCGGAAGGCGGGGCTGAGGCGTTCCCGCTCGCGCACCTCGGGCTTGCCGTTGGTGGCGATGAGATACAGCGCTCGCAGCGGGTTCTCGTTCAGGTAGGGCGGCTCACCCTCGATCATCTCAATGGCCATGATGCCAAGGGACCACACGTCCACCTGGATAACGATTGGAACTTGCAGGTTTATACATACATTCATAGCATAAGTGTATGTATACAGTGGTATCAAAGAAAGATGAAATAATTTCAAGGTAAAAGAGATAATCTCCAGGTAAATAGAGATAATCTCTAAAACGCTGACGCTGTAGTTTTTTCTTTTGCGTTTTATTTTAAACTACTTTTTTCAAACTGATGTACAAGATATCTAAAGATCTACTTAACCAATTTTGATAAAAATAAACACATATTTTTAGTAATATTATCCAAGTTTTTTTTTTTAATCGGTGCCTTGTTCATAAGTTATGAATTTTTTAAACTCAAAATTTGATAGAATTTTTTTTTTCGAGCATCTATCATTTCTACAAAAAATAAATTTTAGACAATGCCTGACAGAAAATAAGTACACCATCGACAGAGATTTTCAAAAGAGGGTCCTACTTGATGGCTCATATATCCATTATTTATTAAAAAAAATTATTTATTATTATTTAAAATTATTCATAAAACTACCGTGTATACCTGTAAAATAAAAATTATTTTATATATTTCATAGCTGTGTCAAAATTTATTTACCCCTTAAACCTGTGGGACGGGTAATACATATTTTTTGCGGAAGAGTTTTTTTTTTTGTAATGATTTGAGCAAAAAAATTTGTAAATTAATAAATTATACGTTTTTACAAAAAAAACATGGCCCAACCACTCAATTTCGGACATTAATTTTAAAGCTAGGGTGTGGTGAGCAATATGTAAAATAATTCATTAAAATATATGTATTATTTTAAAAGATACATCTGTTTCAAATATAGTCTATTGCATCTTATAGGGCCCTTGTTTTCGCCTGCATGAAGTGTGTTAATATGATTGTTTGCAGCGGTGTCTGGTGACTGGCGTCTGGTGTCTGTTTACCTTAGGTCCGTACTGCTTCCGGGTAACGACTTCGGGTGCCATCCAGTAGGGAGTGCCCACCATGGTGGTCCTCTTGGACTGCTCGGGCGAGATCTGCGCACAGAACCCAAAGTCCGCTGCAATCACAACAATAAACCAGTGTTAAAAACAAATAACAGATGATTACGAGCTCATTCATTGTGGTAAAGGCGGCCACAATTGAGGACTATCGATGCGGAAATCTCCTTGACTCTGGACCCTGCTCTCTGCTCATATCTGATTTCACAATAAGCATAACAGTAATTGAGTTGTTTTAAATTAAACATAAGTTAAGTCTTTCTTCTCTCCAAATAAGAATTCAATTGAGCTTTAAATTGGTTTATATTAGTCGCATCTATGACATGTGGAAGTTTGTTACATGCATCTACTACTCGGGATATTTGCAAGGGAGTGTTTCCTAGAATTGGATGCAAAAGGTGTTTTGTTTTTTTTTTTTGAGTATCCATGGAGATTTATATTTTTGTTGGCGGTAAAGGAAACTATAATGTCCATAAAAAAATAGTCTCGATCAAGGCACTCCTCTCCCACATGAAATGTCCCATTTTTGTTTTGCTACCATAATGACAAGTTTGTTTTTGTTCATGAATATGGCATTTCTGATGTCACACCGGCCTATGTCGGTGACAGTGGTCTTACCAGCCAATGCGTTTTCTACGTCATAATGACGTCGTTGCCAGTCGGAACTGTTTACAATAATTACGAATGATAATAATAAAATTACACATTTTTAGTACGATGATCAGAATCGTAAAAATTAAGTAATAAAATCTTCGGCTCATTTTTTAACAATGTTCATAGTTGGGGTATGTTGTGAGATAGGGAAGAGGAAGGTGGGTAAGTACGAGTATAAGAAGGGCTTACTGAGCTTGACACTGCCGTCGAGGCCGAGCAGGATGTTGTCGCTCTTGATGTCGCGATGGATGACGTGGTTGGCGTGCAGGAAGCGCAGGGCCTGCAGCACCTCGCGGCACACGGCGGCGATTTGCCCCTCGTCCATGCACGTCTCCGTTACCACGTCCGTCAGGGAGCCCCCGGCCAGGTACTCCATCACCACCCAAAGTTCCTACACAGCACACACACATAATAAATAATACCGTTTAAATAACAAAAGATTCTTCCCTTCTACAACTAGAATGGGTCCCTTCCATAGAATAATTCTTCCCTCCTACAACTAGAATGGGTCCCTTCCATAGAATAATTCTTCCCTCCTACAACTAGAATGGGTCCTTTCCATAGAATAATTCTTCCCTCCTACAACAAGAATGGGTCCCTTCCATAGAATAATTCTTCCCTCCTACAACTAGAATGGGTCCTTTCCATAGAATAATTCTTCCCTCCTACAACTAGAATGGGTCCCTTCCATAGAATAATTCTTCCCTCCTACAACTAGAATGGGTCCCTTCCATAGAATAATTCTTCCCTCCTACAACTAGAATGGGTCCTTTCCATAGAATAATTCTTCCCTCCTACAACAAGAATGGGTCCCTTCCATAGAATAATTCTTCCCTCCTACAACTAGAATGGGTCCTTTCCATAGAATAATTCTTCCTTCCTATAACAAGAATGTGTCCCTTCCATAGAATAAAAAACAATGGCGATACAATATCAGGTTAGAAGTAAAAGATACTAAGTCAGTGGTGGCTGCTGTTCATTCAAATCTATATGGAAGACATTTCTAGTGTTGTTCTTTATTCTATGAACTCTTCAAACACCCAGGTTCACTAAGACCTTTCACACAGCATCCCCAAAGATAACAAAGCCTTCAGACTGGAGATACAATACAATTGTACCACCTCAGCCAGGAGCACTCCTGTCCCGGTGCGACCGGTACCCGAGAGGGCACTGTTAAGACTTGGAGCATACGCTCTTAAGATTTATTTTATTTATTAATTTTATTTTAGCCATTTGTACATCCAAGTTTACAAATGTCTAATTTATTGTTAATTACATTTTTTTTAGTATATTAATTTATTAATTGGTGACTTTTTGGTTTCCGACAGCGCATTATAATATTGGATTCCCTATTTTGTGTATTGGCTTTGTCCTTTTTTGGTAACCTAATTTTATTGCATGTTCTTGTGTTATGGCTGTGAATGTTTTTGTTGCATATAATTTTCATTGAAAAGTATTTTGGTAATAGGTTGTTTATTATTTCATGTATAAATATCATCCATCATTAGATGGGAAGGAGGTTGTTGTTTATTCAGCCAGTATACAGGCAACCTTGAGCCAATATAAGACCGTAGTATGGGCAGGTATAATGGGATGGATGAAGGAGTTTCTTATTGTTTTCTTTCTCTTTTTTTTTCTATTTCAAGATCTTTTGGACTGGAGGTAATATAAAATAAGTGCATTTCCCACCTCGGAGACGAGATAGCTGTCCAGATAGTTGACGACGTTGTTGTGCTTGTTCTCCCGCATGACAAGGATCTCATTGATGATCAGCTCCTTCTTGGGCTGCTGGCCGAGGTTCATCTGCTTGATGGCCACCTCCATGCCGGTGGACGTCTCGATGGCAGTGTACACTGTGCCGGACGCGCTGCAAACATCCAAAACACCCGTCAGAATACGCAAACGAGAAATGCCACAATAGTGGTGTGATATACTTGTCCCAGGCAGAGATCGTCTGCGCGTCACTGATGATAGTCCTAAAAGCCATTCATAAAAATCTTCCTTCTCACATGTCTTGTATGAAAATGAAAAAGATACTAGAATGTCCAAATTCGTTAATCACATTCCTTTCGTACGTTTCTTTCCAATTGTATAATTGAATACCGGAAAGATAAAAGGCTGTAAGTGCCAAAAATACCAAAAACGATATTATTTAAGAAATGGATAGCATGTGCTAAGGCAAATGTTCTACAGAAGGGTACATATTCCGCTGAAAAAGTTCTTAAAAATTCAGGAAGATGGCATCGGTTCCAACTATGAACTCCCGACCGCCTTTTCCCTTTAATAGGGCCTAAGTTCCATCGCCAGTCAGATATCATTAGTATCGAAATTAAAAGGGTGATAAAGCTAAGTGGTTAGCCAACCAAACAGAAGCAATATACAATATGTATTTCTAAATTTACCCCTGTCCGATCTTCTCCATTTTGGTGTACTTCCTGTTGGGATCGCCCACGCTGACGATGGTGCGAAGCTTTTCCAAGATCTCTTCGTCGGACATCTTCTTTTTCCTTTGTGCTGCCGCTCTGAAAAGTTACAAATGAAATTTAATTTTTTTTTTCTCAAATATAAATTGATACGCAGTTAGAGTACATCCAGACATTGAATATACACAGTTAGAGTACATCTAAACATTGAATATACACAGTTAGAGTACATCCAGACATTGAATATACACAGTTAGTGTACATATAAACATTGAATATACACAGTTAGAGTACATCCAGACATTGAATATACACAGTTAGAGTACATCCAGACATTGAATATACGCAGTTAGAGTACATTTAATAGAGACATTTAATATAGTAATATAGATGTGTCTACTAGTGTACTACTACCATCTTACATATTAGGTTCAGCATTGGTATAGTAAAGACAGTCTTAAACCTGGTTTAAGGCTGGTTTAACTATACCTAAACTGTGGAAATAAGAAATATTCACTAGGCAGAGACGGTAACAAACTATGTTGAAAACACTGTTGGAAGGCCAACACCACTGTTTAGGAGGCTGGAAGGTGTGAAAGCCAATATCTCTGCATAGATGGCCATATGGTGTTAAGGAAAATACCCACGTCATCGGATGACGTGAAAGCCGATACCGCTGTTTAGGTGGCTGGATGGCGTGAAAGCCAATACCGCTGTTCAGGTGGCTGGATGGCGTGGAGGCCAATAATAATAGATTGCTAAGACTGGATTGTCTATACATTTGGAGGAAAATTGCAATAGTGTTAGTAATGGCGGCTTGTACTAAAAATGGGTAGTGAGCTAAAAATATTGCCAGTCTATTCCTACATCAGGTTGGGTAAACCTTTAGCAGTAAAGGATACTAGCAACTAGCAATTTTGAAGCTTATACTGACCTGCTGGAATGATCGGTATACAAACTGTCAACTAAAGTGGTGCCATCTTGCCCAAGTATTTAAGAGGCATTGGCGAGCGCCATTCATGTTTCGGAGTAATTTCAATGCTTATTCGCTTATAGATAATTGATGTTCCCGGGTGACGTTTCTCGACGAGCGATATGGAATTTGCGCGCAAGATATAACTTATGACACATGATACAAAGAATGAAAATCAGAGCTGGTTAAATTTAACTTAATACTTTTATAGTATTACAATTATTACTGTTATTTGCCGTAATTTTCGGTGATATTTTTACCGTTTGATTATAATTATTTTTAGACTGACTGAAATTTTGGGTGTGAGTTGCTCCAACGCTCCTTAGAGCTAGCCACCACTGAGTGTTAGCAGCGCACAAGTTGTTCATTGGGCACATTTATAATTCTGATTTTCTGGAAAGTATTACACTTTATGTCCCCAATAACATCATCAGGGAGAATGACTACACTCTTAAACCTTCTTTCCAGTGTAGTGTATTTAACATCGAGTCTGCTAAGGGAACTGTTGGGAAGTAAGAGCTTCATAGATGTACGCACAGATGGCAGTGCGTAGATCTTGCGTGGAAGTCCGCAAGATGGAGCCAGTGGCCAGTAGTCGCCAGGGCCAGTGGTAAGGCTCTCAGAGAAACTTACTGTTTCAGATTCCAATTAGCCAGCTACTAGTTAGGTCGACTATCGAGTCACCTTTATAATACGCGGAGTATTAATAAATCACTGATTAATCTAAAAGAACCACTTATTTATTAACTCCTTCCAAGACGAGTTGGAGACCTGTTGTACGAACACAACAGGAACCACAAAGGTTCACGTGTGCTCTCACAAGACGTGTTTTAAAGGACCAGAGGTAAGTTCCCAATTCTAACTAAATGTTAACCAGCTTCCAAATAGTTGTGTCAATTTAAAAGGTTGAGAAAAATATTGATTACAGTCCCAAAAAATTGATTCGCACACAATGTGCGACTACAGTAGTCTAAATGCACAGCCAGTAGGAAACAGCACGAGTGAAGGCCAAGACTCTCCGAGGGTTGGTTGTAACGGACAAAGGACAACACTAGCGGCGTACCTGGAGTCCTGGTGTGTGGTGGTAGTGGTGGTGGCCCCGTTGGCAGGACTGGGGGGCGGTGGGGTGGCTGCCGGAGGGGCGGGGGCAGGCAGCAGGGGCGCAACGCTGTTCTTGTTGCGGTCCAGCAGCGGCTGCTGGGGGCACGCCACGGGGGACAGGCTCGTGCTGTTGGCCACCTGGGGCCCGGGGCCAGGGCTGGGGGAGGCACACGGCGGAGAAGGCACTGCGGGAATATGCCTGCTCCCGCCGCTCGGGGCCAACTCTTCTTCGATAGGCTTTGTATACTGGAACACAATAATATCAATATTAGTCAGAAGGCAATGTCCACTAATATGCTGATTCGTAGAATTCACTGGGTTACCAACCGACGACCGTCTATCACCTCGATGAAGGAATTTCCCAAGACTGCTGACGGTGCGGCAAGTTCAACAGAAATTGTTGAAGTTTAGATTAAATTCTATGACGATGTATGGAACGTGAATGCAATCCAAAAGCAGCGCAAAGCAGCTTTCTGACCATGGGGCAGGAGAAGAAATTTGAAATCAATTGAAAAGTATTATGTAAAATTTCGACTTGTATTATGTCTGTAAATGCCTTATGGGCGTTCAAATAAATGAATAATAAAACATAAGAAACTTTAAACCGGTCAGTGGCTGGTTGGATAAATGCGTCGGGTTCCCAACCAGGCATTGTGGGTTCAGTTCCTCAATTAGCCAAGTCCTAAAGTTTTTCAAATATTGTCGGGTAATTTGTAACCCGGGAATCTTTTTCTTTCTTGTAAAAAAGTTACACGACAGGTTTGAAAAATGGTTTGATAGTCGAATTGTTGAAAAATTTGGCGCCAAGCCTTCAGGCTCAATTGTGCGCTTTTGGGAACAACTCGTACGGTCTCCCTTACTGTCATGGTGAGAAATATGAACTAAACACCGCTTTAAAACAATTCAGAACAGATATTCTGTTAGACCTTCTGACAAAATATATCTGAGGAGTTAGTATGCGTGTTGTATAACGCATATTGAATGGGGTGGGTGCGATTATACTCACAATACTCTTGGTGCGGTCGGGTCTGGAAGGCGGGGGGGGCGGAGGCGGGTCGGGGTGCTGCTCTGAGTCCGTGGGCGTGCTGCTCGAGGGGCTGCTCGACGACACGCGGGACAAGGACGAGCCTGTGCG
This sequence comes from Hesperophylax consimilis, assembly GCF_061612785.1. NCBI lineage: Eukaryota > Metazoa > Arthropoda > Insecta > Trichoptera > Limnephilidae > Hesperophylax > Hesperophylax consimilis. The sequence goes on along the minus strand of NC_142861.1, from coordinate 1,598,496 downwards.
CACATAACATAATGCGGTTACATCACAAAGCTTAATAGGGGCATTAATGTGCCTCATCGCTCTTTAGCTATTGTTGAATTTAGTAAGGCATAATTTTCTATCAATGGGGAAACCCTATTCATCAATGGGGTAACTTTGATCTTCAGTGTATGAATATTAGTTAGTATGACAAATTAATCAATTGACAGGGCTACCTGACTCACCAGAGTGCGTGGTGTGGTGCACATGCGCGTGCGTCATGTACTTGGACAGCGGTGGCTGGTTGCTGCTGGCATCGTACCACTTGAGCACGTCCAGCACGGCCTGCGGGTTGCTCTTCTGCTCCTGCTTGCTGATGTTAGACGACACCAGCAGACGCGCCCACGCTTCCGGCATACCCTGGAAAAGGATAGAACAAAGGTCAAGACAGGGTTAAAAAAACACAACAGTTAACTCATGTTTCCAGCATTATTATTTAATGAGCAGGCAGCATTCTGCTGATGCGCTCATATTTGATTTCACAATAATTTTAACAGTAATTGAGTTGTTTTAAATTTAAAATAGGTTAATCCTTTCTTCTCTCCAAATAAGAATCCAATGGAGCTTTAAATAGGTTTATATTAGTAGAATCTATGACATGTTGAGGAAGTTAGTTCCTCTCCATCTCTCATGAAACTGTAGTATTTGGTGATTTAAAAGGTTCGGGTAGGTTCGGGTTCTACCGAACATAACCGAACGCTACCACCCCCCTCCGGTTACATTGTCGGGTCGCGAAGAGAGCCCACTCTTTCGCTAGACAGCCTTTGGGCAACTTGTTACTTGTATTCTCAGTTTATTATATTCCGAATTAAACAGTGTCTGTATATAAGAACTGTATATCTTGAGGTGATTTTCTCACGAAAACGGCGCTATATAAATGATCCAATCATTATTATGCATCCACTACTCTATTTGCAAGTAAGTGTTTCCTACGATTAGATGGAAAAGGTGTTTTCTTAAAGTTTTTTAGTGTCCATGGAGATTTCAGTGTTAATTCATGCTTCCCACATGTCCTGGTACGAGCCCAACACAAGTCCGGGTAAAAAAAAAAACGATATGTAATCTCAGTCACCCATATTCAACATGATATAACTTTTAAACCACAGTAGGCAGTAAAAAACCGCAGGCAGAGAACAATTTTTGCTTTACTCAAGCAAATACGCCAACATAAAAACAACAAGTCGAGACAGTTGCCGAATAAACTGCAAATGAAAAGTTACGGTGCACACGCCAATTGGCTGTGCGGGTTTCTCGAAACATACAAACAACGCCAAATGGCGGAGTTGCCAGTGAACTTGTTCAAATGAGTTTGAAATCGCAGGTGAAATATTAAGGCAGGGGACAAATTAAGGTCGCCACAACTTGCTGTACTGTCGAGCGAGTCGTTCAAATCTGTATCAGAATTTACACATGGGAAGAGCTACCCGTTATCTAAATACAGTAGATGGCAAATTTAACCGTTTGAGTGCCAAAAAAATTCATACAGTTGCTTGTAAAATGCCACCAAAAATTCATTATTTTTTATGAAACTATATATTTTTTTAAAACCCCATAAATTCTTTGAATTTTCAAGGATTTCGATGATTTTTTCGGTGTTTTATTAAAGAATATTGGTTTAGAATCACGCGGAGGAGGATCCCAAAGTCCAGGCGTTTCGAAAAAATGAGAATTTTACGTACAGACGTACGCGCGAATCAGAACACGACTGACGCAATCGACGGAAATCGACGATCGGCAATCTTCGTTAAAACACGAATCGACGAAAATCGACGATTGGCACCCAGACGGTTAACATATTCTTTGAAACCTACAGTGAGTTTACAAGATTTTTGGATCTACATTAAGAGAAAGAAGAGAAAGGGTGACTTGGTTAAGACTTTTAAAATTCTATCTGGTCATTATAGTTGCCCTGGCATCCAAGAAATCTACATTACCAACAAAAATATAAATCGACATTCAAAAAATCGTATCCAACCAATATAAAGCTCGACTGGATTCTTATTTGGAGAGACGAAAGGATTAACAACTTAATTGACAGTCCTGCCACTGTTGCCACTATTAAATTCCATGTACCGACTAAGAATACAAGACAATATATAACATTCTTCTGCAATACATACACAACCAACTATCAGACACACTCACTAAGCAATAGGATGCATGATCTGGGTAACAAGTTTGGGGGTACTATTGATATATTTATTAACTCCTTTAATCAATTAAGCGTAATCTATACCAACAAAATCCTACAAAATAGAGTAGCGTTGATAATGTAATTTTTGTGATTTCTCTTAAATGTAGTATTGTTCTAGTTTCTATATTATTTTATGCCACTGTTACATGTTTTGCTAATATTGTTTTATATTCAGTTTTTCAGTTTACTGTTATATCATGCTTTAAATTTAGTTGTAAAATTTTCGATAGCTCACTAATATTTTTTGTTTTTAAAAATCATGTAAAAGCACGGCTTGGCGTATAGCAAATAAAATATAATAAAACTTATTTTAAATTTAAAGCAACTCAATTAGTGTTAAGCGTATTGTGAAATCAGATATGAGCGCATCAGCATGATGTTGTCCGCTCATTTAATAATACATACTAAACATATCAACGGTACTTTTACAACCAATTAAATAATGTTATATATCCTGTAATGATGTAATATTATGTACACTAATAAAATAAATAAATAAAAATTAAATGACGGCTAAGACACAGGGTTTTCCAATAAGAGGTGTTATTTTTTCAAAGAAACTTTTCCCGTAAAAGATCAATGGTTTCGTTGCTTGTGTGGCACGTAGCACCGTCTTGTTGAAAGTAAATGTTGTCCAGATCAATACCATCCAATTCCGGCCATAAAAAATTATTAATCATCTCTCGATAGCGCAATCCATTCACCGTAACTGTTGCTCCAGCCTCATTTTCGAAAAAGTAAGGTCCAATGACTCCGCCGGACCATAAACCGCACCAAACAGTCACACGTTGAGGATAGAGAGGCTTTTCAACAATAACTCTTGGGTTTTCCGAGCTCCGGATGCGACAATTTTGCTTGTTGACGAAGCCACCGAGATGGAAATGGGCCTCATCACTCAAGATGACTGGCATTTGATTCACTCAGGTGAATTTTAATAATTTCAGTGCGTTGTTGAAGCGTGTATCGTTCCATTTTTATTAATGGCGTAGTTTCTACTTGTCAAATGTCAAAAAATGACAGCTTCAAAAGTAACATCTACCGAAATAGCGGGCTATTCAAAATAACACCTCTTATTGGAAAACCCTTTATAAGACAAAGTAAAAAACACACTGAGTGTCATATATCATATTATTTGGTTTACTAAGCATGAACAGTTATTTTTTTTAAATTCTATAACTATAAACAAGCATTCAATTATTATAAATATAGGATAAATGTTATAGCACGAGAGCCCACGACCAAAACCATGTCTCAAAGTTTTACAACCAAAACCGTATAAACTCGTTAGATTAAAGAATCCTGAACCTGACTAGGTGGGCAGTAACGTAATAGCAGCTTCGTGTCGGAGCATTTCTGCTATGAAAAAAAAAAAATGGCAGACGGTATTATATCACATTCTGTCTGATATTAAAAATGTACATAGATTTTGTCATTTTATTACGAAAAACAAAAATTCTCGTTTTTAATTTTTAAAATGGTTTCCCAGGTATGCACTAAATTACTGGCGTCTAAAAAGCATTTTCTTGGTATCTTAGATCTGTCATTCAAGTAAATTCCGAAAATCAGACAGAATACTGCGCAGGTAATTTCTCAAATTATGTAGTATTTTTGGGTTCAGAGTAATCGAATCTCTTTGGATTTTACAGATTTTGGCCGTAATTCATTGCGAGACAAAAATTATGTAGTATTTTTGGGTTCAGAGTAATCGAATCTCTATGGATTTTACAGATTTTGGCCGTAATATATTGCGAGACAAAAATAATGTAGTATTTTTGGGTTTAGAGTGATCGAATCTCTATGGATTTTACAGATTTTGGCCGTAATATATTGCGAGACAAAAATAATGTAGTATTTTTGGGTTTAGAGTAATCGAATCTCTATGGATTTTACAGATTTTGGCCGTAATATATTGCGAGACAAAAATAATGTAGTATTTTTGGGTTTAGAGTAATCGAATCTCTATGGATTTTACAGATTTTGGCCGTAATATATTGCGAGACAAAAATAATGTAGTATTTTTGGGTTTAGAGTAATCGAATCTCTATGGATTTTACAGATTTTGGCCGTAATATATTGCGAGACAAAAATAATGTAGTATTTTTGGGTTTAGAGTAATCGAATCTCTATAGATTTTACAGATTTTGGCCGTAATACAATGTGAGATAAAAATTTTGGTCATAGGCACTCATACTATTAATAAAATCTAGTAACTATAGCAATAAAAGTATGTATTAGATACAACATAATATATTTGCAACAAAAATAAACAAATACGTTTTCATATTATGTAAACATTTATTTTTTATAAAATATCAAGCAACTAAATCTATAAATACTGATGCAGAAGTAACAAATATTTAACACTGACACTTACAATTTAAATGCTATTGTAACTGCAAGTTGTAAACATTGTTTATCTAACCAACGTGCCATCTCTACAACAGAGAGAGGCAAAGAAAATGGAATGCCTCGCTTCATTTACATTTATACATCATCTCATGCACACTATTCCGTTATTCCGATTCTTGGCATGATTTTTCAAGTGAATGAACTGAAATCATTGTTATAAATACATGGAATGACAGCCCTTGAGGTGATTTTGCACAAAAACAGAGGTATACAAATCGTCCAAATATTATTATTATTATATTAATATAATATATATTTTCAATAATGTGCTATTAAAAAAATAAAAGCCAGAGTAAATGCCATTGAGTGCTGCACAAAAGGACAAAGCACATGTACATAACTAAACACTGTGGAATACATCAAAGCTGTACTTACTGTGAGCGGTAGCTTGAAACAAAAATACGACACGAAAGCTCAATACATTTCTCAAATACATAGTAGATACCGACAGTTTACCATGACGTTTTTTTTCTGATTTACCATCAAAAAAACTTTTTTGTATGTAAAATTATTATTTCATACAAAATATTTTTCCATACAAAAAATACACGAAAAATGTATGGAAAAAGTTTTTTCATACAAATATTATTTCGGCTATAAATACTTTTAACATACAAAAACTATTTGTATGTTAAATCGGAAAAACAAATTCATGGCACACCACCGGTTGATACACAATAATACATACTTGGTTATGTTTAGTTTTACGACACTGATTGGTGGCACACAAAACGCTAAACTTTGCATCACGGATATGTTAAAAAATACTGATAAAAAAATTTTAAAAGGAAAAAAAACCAAAATTAGTAGAAAAGAGAAAAAAAAATAATTTTAAAAAATGCCATTTTTTGTCTAGTTTTCAGTGCATATTTAGTGTTTATGCTGATTTCACAAATACTCCATTCAATCTATTTTCATATTTAATATTTTAAAACAAATGGATAATTAATTTTAAAACAAATCGATAATTAATTTTAGATTTACTTTTATATTACTATATTAACACACTACAGGGATTATAGGGTCGCGTTCGAGATAGTGGATTTTACTTTACACCGCTATATCTTTAAAAATAATACATTTAATTGAATGATTTTTATTTTTTTTTTACATAGTTGTCATCACACCTTAACTATAAAATTACTGTCTGAAATTATAGCTGGCTTTAAAACTCCATAAACTGAAGTTAATGTCAGTTTTGGGCCATTTGGTGATGTATGTATTTACATACATTACGTTAGAAAAAATCCGGTTTTCACTTTAGCACAAATTATTAAGAAAGAAGAATTTCCTGGTCTAAAGAGCAAAGTTCCTATTCTAAAGGTTTAGATTTAGTATAATCTCCTTTTATATCGTTCTTCTACACAAGATACAAGAAGATAACTAAATGGGACACCACATTGTTTATACATGTAAAACCACATAATAGTGAACTCCTCCCAACCGTCGGGAGCCAGTGAAACTATGGCATTTCCAATTGCGGTATGTTGGGAGAAGTGGGGAGGGGAAAGAGATGGGGAAGTACCTAGCTATTCAGATCTGGTCACCAAACACGGCCAAAGCCATTTCAAGCAACGTTTCAATTCTGAATGGTGGTCTTACACCAGAGCGATACTGAGAGTATCTTCCACTCTGGAACGTGCCGTAAATATACTATATACGAGTTTTCCAATAAGAGGTGTTATTTTGATATTTTTCCCGTAAAAGATCAATGGTTTCGTTTCTTGTGTGGCACGTAGCGCAGTCTTGTTGAAAGTAAACGCTGTCCAGATCAATACCATCCAATTCCGGCCATAAAAAATCATTAATCATCTCTCAATAGCGCAATCCATTCACCGTAACTGTTGCTCCAGCCTCATTTTCGAAAAGTAAGGTCCAATGACTCCGCCGGACCATAAACCGCACAAAACAGTCACACGTTGAAAATAGAGAGGCTTTTCGACAAAAACTCTTGGGTTTTCCGAGTCTCAGATGCGACAAATTTTGCTTGTTGACGAAGCCACCGAGGTGGAAATGGGCCTCATCACTCAAGATGATTTGCATTTGATTCACTCAAGTGAATTTTAATAATTTCAATGCGTTGTTGAAGCGTGTATCTTTCCATTTTTATTAATGGCGTAGTTTCTACTTGTCAAATGTCAAAAAATGACATCTTCAAAAGTAACATCTACCGAAATAGCGGGCTATTTAAAATAACACCTCTTATTAAAAAATCCTATATTATTGTAAATGAGTAAATTGTGAAATAACACAAATTAATCAAATAACATTCACTTGCGCGCGCCGGAATTTGAACGCGACCACTGGCTTACTAGTCGACAAACTTACCCCTTGACCATGGGTGTCATCAAAACATGTACATATTTAAAGTTGAGACCCTTACAAAAAGATTGGTATACAAAATTCATGTAGAATTATCAGACGGCCATTCAAGTAGTACCGGCGTAAAAGGTAGAAATACCCTTCCCATAGGAAGTGTGTTGATAACTGAAAAAGATTTTTACCAAATCGAATTTTGTATTTCCAAACATAATATAAAATTGTATCAATGGCATTTACTTTGTAACAAAATTGTTTGTACAACAATATCAATGCGACCTATTGTTTTAATTTAATCTTTGTTATTTCAAAATACATGACGCATTATATATTGTTTATGAATGTGAGTTTTAAGTTTAACGTGTTTAAAATTTTTATGAACTGATTATATGTCAATTCCAAGACATGAGGTCCATGCAAAATCAAATAACACCTAATTATAAATCACTAACTATGGATTATAATTAATATTAGATACAACAAACTTATCACCCACTCCTCTAAATAATCAAATTTTAAAAAATAAATAAAAAGATATGTTTCCATTACACCAGGAAATATGTATCTCAAAATAAAAATGGTTTATATATATATTTTAGCTTTGCCATTCCTTTGCGCATTTCTGCTAAATATAATATATACCGTCAAAACAAATTATTGCAAATTGCAAAGCACAGCTAAATTTAAAAAAATAAACAGATAATAAAATTGATTGAGATTTTCACGGCCATAGTGATTAATTTTTGAGGTATTACGCCATGTTACGCTACCTCCTTCTGTAGCCAACGTTTCAGATAGCATTACAGTGTTGCATTCATCAGAGCGAGTGTAATCGAAGATTGTTTGTGTTTATGAATGTAGATAAACACACACACTCCAACTCCAATCCTCTTAAGAGCTGGTATTACAGTATAATTTAGAATGGTTTTCTGCGTTTAGTTTTGGTGTAGCCGTCAATTACCGGATACGAAGAACCATTAAGCTTTAGCCCCTTCGTCTTTATTAATATTAATGGATATTTGCGTTTCGGATCTTCCAAGGACTTCAGTAACAAATCCAAAGTAATGACAGGTTACAATTAAATTCTCGGCAATTGCCGATTTGTCAGGGTGGCCGAGTTTACATGCTATGATGGTGGACACTGTAATGCTTTCCGAAATATTGGCTAAAGAAGGAGGTAACGCAACATGGCATAATACCTCAAAAATAAATCACCATAAGAAAATAAAATTATCCAAAACTCAAACCATTATAAACGGTATCCGGAAACTCGGAAACTAGTACAAGCGGGAAATTGGTGAATCTACACAACATTTGGAGTCAATTTTGTGGTATAACTTTTTGTTTTAAACCGGAATGAAATTTTTTTGGTCAATTATCTGCTGTTGTTAATGTCTTGTACAGTGGGTGGATGCGTAGAATCAGCACCAAAAGGTTAACACATTATTTGCCGAAAAAAATTAAAAATGCTCAGATCGAAAAAAAACTCCACGTGATGGTGATCTGAAAACTCATCAAAATGACAATTCAACACACCTTTAAAAAGTGAAATCAAGTCAAGAAAAGTGATGAAACAAAAAGTAGATTAAATAGGTTACTTGGGTTAGGTTTATACAGGGTGTACGGTAGTAAAGTGCGCTAACTTCGGGGGGTGATTCTACATGATTTTAGAAGTAAAAAAGATAAATAAATTTTTCCGAAATTCCACTGTTTTAAGGTTAAAAGTTGGATTGTTTGTGAGGGAAAATAAATATTTTAATATGGCAAAAAATATTTAAATTTGAATGTCGAAAAAAGTTTGCGCACTTTTCCCCTGGACACCCTGTATGTATTTTTTACTTTATTTCACTTTTTAAAGGTGTGTTGAATTGTCACTATGTTGAGTTATCATGGAACCGACGTAGTTTTCCCGCTTGCACTATGAGTTTCCGGACACTGTATTCTAGGATAGATAATTTCAACTGCTCGAAAGGAGAGTGGAAAAGTATTTATTTTGGCCTTTTCCTTAAAGCCCAGCTACACTACTCGCGAAGTTGATCGAAGTTGACCGAATACGATAGTGTGGGCACGAACTTCACTTCGCTTCGGGCAACTTCGCTTCGCTTCGCCCGACTTCCGATTGTTGTCGGTAAATGCGCCCGAGTCAAAGGACTCGAGTCCGAGAGACTGAGTTGGACTGAGTTACTCGCGAAGTTGCACGAGTGTGTGGGCACGCACTTCGAACTTCGGCTAACTTCGTCGAAGCGAGTAGTGTAGCTGACACTTTACATATAATACCACTTCTGATCTTTTAAAATCAATTAAAATAGGGAAAAAATATGTTTTTAAAGAGGATCGAATGATTTTAGGACTTACAGTGAATTCACCAGTGACGGCATCGAAGCCAACATGAATGGTATGCTCGAAGTTGGTTGGGTAGCTGATGTTGGGTTTGCTGTCGTTGTGCGAGGACTGACTCTTGGAACCCTTCATCTTCGCCTTCAGGGTCTTCTTCTTGCGGTCACCGGAGTCGTCGGGTTCTGAAATTTACAAGGACATTTTTATTACATTACTTTCTAACTAATCCGCCACCCCAAAAACCGGGCAAGTGTCCAATTAGTGAAAACGGTGGATTATAGTGCATACATATAAAATATTCAGCTAATCAATTTCTGTAGAAGTAGGGAAAAACTGACCTTACTTCGGGCACACGGACCCGCCCACAACTCGCTTCTATCGGTTATCTCTTATGTGGATAAGTCACGTATAAAAGACCCAATAATATGAGACTGACTTAGATTACAAGTATTATATCTAAAATGTCACGATAAATATAATCTTATCATAGGTGATTCAACATCATACGAAGTAAAATATTGATAAAATCAATAATAAATGAATACCATGAAACATGCCGAAAATTGGTCAATTTCTGACAAATTTATTATTGAATGGAAGAGTCACAGATTTCAATATCATTTAGGAAGCGATAATGACTTTAATCTGGCCAGACAATAATTGAAATACATAATTTTTTTCACAAAGAAATGACAGTGATATCATTAAATTATTGCTAATTTCTACAAATTAGCTAAGCTAAACGACATCAACAGACGTTGTTTCATTTCACATCTCCTCTAAAACGACATCAATAGACGTTGTTTCATAACACATCTCCTCTAAAACAACATCAATAGAAGTTGTTTCATATCACATCTCCTCTAAAACAACATCAATAGAAGTTGTTTCATATCACATCTCCTCTAAAACAACATCAATAGAAGTTGTTTCAACACATCTCCTCTAAAACGACATCAATAGACATTGTTTCATATCACATCTCCTCTAAAACAACATCAATAGAAGTTGTTTCATTTCATATCTCCTCTAAAACAACATCAATAGACGTTGTATCATATCACATCTCCTCTAAAACAACATCAATAGAAGTTGTTTCATATCACATCTCCTCTAAAACAACATCAATAGAAGTTGTTTCATTTCATATCTCCTCTAAAACAACATCAATAGACGTTGTTTCATATCACATCTCCTCTAAAACAACATCAATAGACGTTGTATCATATCACATCTCCTCTAAAACAACATCAATAGAAGTTGTTTCATATCACATCTCCTCTAAAACAACATCAATAGAAGTTGTTTCATTTCATATCTCCTCTAAAACAACATCAATAGAAGTTGTTTCATTTCACATAAAAATCCTCTAAAACAATGTCAATAGACATAAATAAATAAATAATTAGGTAACCTCCGTAAGATTTTACCTCTTTTTTTGCTCATACGTGAAAAATAGTAAAGCGGTTATTAACTCTGTCCATGGCTTACAAATGTAACAAAATACTTATATAATTGAAGAATTTTTTACTTCTTATTTGTAGATTTCACTTTTTATGTAATCAAGAACAGTGTACAATTTAGTTGTGAATGAGGAATACTTGGAGCAGGTGGATGAGTTTGTGTATTTAGGAAGTACGTTCGATTATGAGAGATGGGAAGGCTGACAGAGATATCGAAAGAAGGGTAAATGCAGCTAACTCCATTAATGGAGGACTGAACGCAGTTGGCGCTAACAAAAAATTATCCAAATGTTAGCAGTCCACAATCGAGTTCTGGTACCTATTCTGATGGATGGAAGTGAGGCATGGAACTGGCAGAGAAAGGATGAAAGTAGATTGTATGCTGTTGAAATGAGGTCCCTGAGGCTTATGTGTGGTAAAACGATGTATGATCGTGTAAGAAATGTGGAGATTCGCAAAGAGTGCAAGGCTGATGTAAGCATAATGAGTAAGATTAACAAAGGGACGCTTAGATGGTTTGGGCATGTAGAGCGAATGAGCAAAGAAAGGAGTGTAAGGAGAATATATGATCCAAATGCGAATGTTAGCAGAAGACGGGGATGTTCGAGGAAGACATGGCACGACCAAGTGAATCAGATACTTGAGTCGGGCCATGTCAAGAGTCAGAATAATAGAAGAGTATGTATGAGACGATGTATGAATATGAATGAGGCAAGAAGTGTGTGCCAAGACCGAGTTGTTTGGCAGTCCGTCCTCTCTGCCTACCCCTGGGGGGAAGCGACGTGATAGTTAGTTAGTTAGCTTGTAAGAACATTTTATTTGCTAGGATTTACCGAACTCTATAAATATTTCACCAGCTAACCTGTCAATGTTTTTTGGCATCCTGAAAAGGACTTAGAGTTTTTTTGTTGTTTGTAATTATTACATCCGTAAACTGCACACACAGATCCTATTTTTTGGGACATTTTTTTAATATATTTTTATCAATATTGATAAAAATACAAATTAGAAAGTGCGAAACACCACCACCAAGTAAATAAATTCAATTTTCCGCCATTGAACGGAATGTCAAAGTCAATATGCTACACTACCACCTCTAGCGACCAGAGTTGTTGATATTGCCACTATTTCACTGAATTTATTACAGGGCCACTATTAGTATTACGGGGTATTTGCCACTAAAATGGCCACCATCTTAAACCAGTCAAAACTTGTACAATTAAAACAGGACGTCGCTACACTCAAGTCAATAATAAAATCAAGAACTTTAAGGTCCTGATAAGGTGATGGAATCGTCATCCAAGGAAAAGAGAAAGAAAAAGATGTCTACATTCGCTTCATAAGGAAACAATGGAAGACATTCTATACACCATATTCAGAATGTTTTAAATATGGACACCACCAAATATGTGTGTAAGTTTTTAAAATGGTGATAAGTTATTCAATTGTTTTATATTCAAACCTTCCTGTTAACAGGATATCCGAATGGCAAAGTATTAATTTAATGGGCCATAAGGAATTAAATTTTACCTACAAACTGTGGACATGGAATAGTGGTAGATAGTTCAAGTAATGCACTGGTGACAAAGGTAAAGAACACCATACAGAATCGTAATGTTGCTTGAAATGACAGTAGCCGTGTTTAGTGACCAGATTTGAATAGCCAGGTACTTCTAAATGTCCATCTATCCATGTCTTCAGTCACATAACATAACCCCAATAAGGAACTCCAGTGAAAAATATATTTATAGAGATCAATAAACGCTGATTCTGAATATATAAGATTTATTTTTTGTACAATTTATAAATCGTCATTTAAAAACTAATAAAACACCATCACATTAAAACATACTGTTTGGTTGGTACGACTGAATCTGCTGATTCTGACATCACAACCAGTCTACGTGAGTAATATATCTATGGTCTTTTTCTTTTGTATTATTGCAGATTTTTAAACATCAGTAAATTGTTTATCGGGTGCGGTCACAGATGTATTTTGCACTTTGTTTCAATACAATAACATTAGTGACGAGATGCTAACATTTTACCTGATGTTCTTCAATGTTAAATTTACATCATTTTTTAATGTATAAATAAAGAAGTGTGATTTTTTTATTTTATATATATTAAATTGTTGTTTTATAAGAGGTGTTATTATGAATAGCCCACTATTTCGGTAGATGTTACTTTTGAAGCTGTCATTTTTTGACATTTGACAAGTAGAAACTACGCCATTAATAAAAATGGAACGATACACGCTTCAACAACGCATTGAAATTATTAAAATTCACTTGAGTAAATCAAATGCAAATCATCTTGAGTGATGAGGCCCATTTCCACCTCGGTGGCTTCGTCAACAAGCAAAATTGTTACATCTGGGGCTCGGAAAACCCAAGAGTTATTGTTGAAAAGCCTCTCTATCCTCAACGTGTGACTGTTTGGTGCGGTTTATGGTCCGGCGGATTCATTGGACCTTACTTTTTCGAAAATGAGGCTGGAGCAACAGTTACGGTGAATGGATCGCTATCGAGAGATGATTAATGATTTTTATGGCCGGAATTGGATGGTATTGATCTGGACAACGTTTACTTTCAACAAGACGGCGCTACGTGCCACACAAGCAACGAAACCATTGATCTTTTACGATTGAATATCAAAATAACACCTCTTATTGAAAAACTCTGTACAACTCCGTAGTACATTATTTTGATGTATCTCATAAGGTTTAGCCAGCGTTAGCAATGGAAGACTTTTCTCTAATTTCTATAATTATAATATGTATGTTTTGTGTACTTTATATACTTTTATATACTTACTATACAGGGTGTATCGGCACGTACTCGACAAACTTTAACCAGCTTTTCTTTAGCACATTTGGAGTAAAAAATGTTATGGGCACTTTGCTGTCCGGTAACATTTTTTTTCAATTAAAAACAAAAAATATAAAAAAAATCCACACTCCGTCACTGTCATTGGCATTGTTTCTCGTGTTCAACAGCTGTTATTAACAAGTGTGTCAAAAAGCGTCTTCGCTCTTTCATACACACTAAATAATAATAGTTAAAAATGAGACGAATGAATGACAGCAAAGTGCCCATAGCATTTTTTACTCCAAATGTGCTAAGGAATAGCTGGTTAAAGTTTGTCGGGTACGTGCCGATACACCCTGTATAAACCTTCTGGAAGAAATTCTCTAAATGATAGTGAAAAACCTATGAAAATCCGTTGCATAGTTTAGAATAACTAAGTGCACCAACAGACAGATGCGGAAAGCGAATTTATTTTATAATATTTAAAGATTTGAGGGTGCATGTGATTAGAGATTTGTAGACTAATTTTACAATCAATTATTATTAATTATATTTAAATTTAGAAAACTACCCTACTAAAGATACCTATGTGAATTCCGCTCGAAAAGATAATTTTCACATGACTACAGAGTGCACGCATTTCTTAAAATAACCAGTATAGCCTATTATCCATTCAACAACGAAGATAATGAGTCTACAGCTCAGTCAGCGTGATTTGTTGGCTAATTTTACAATCAATTATTATTAATTATATTTAGATTTTTGCGTTTCTAGCTTCTCGTTATGTGTTTCGTGTTGTCTTCTGTTAGGTTGGTAGTGCGTACAAACAAACAAATGCAAATCAGTCTGCAGATTGTCGTGTAAATTGATATTAAATAGCACTAAGTTTCTAAATCGTAAATGCAAAAAGTTATTGTTTATTGTCGTTAAGTTGAATCAAAGGTTTTCTTTTAATGAAAAATAAAACTGGTGGTTGTAAGTAAAATTTTACCAAAAAAAACGTAGGCATTTTGAGACTGATGATGTCGCAGGTAACGTCAATAGATTTGGTGCGTTTTCGGGAGACCCGAAAAATTAAAACAAAATTATTTTAACAATTAAAAAATATGCTGGTATTTCAGTCAGAAGGTATTGATAAAAAAAAATTAAATGGACTGGATTTCCTTATTGTGGATGCCATAGTCCCTTTGACTCTTGACAGTTGAAACTCTTGCGTGGTATTGACATTATCTATACAAATCACTCGAGTGATAAAGCAGAGGCATTTAATCGCTTATTGTGTATGTGACCAGAAAAATGTTGGTGGTTGGTTATTTCATTAATTATTAAACCTCTGTACTTATTCATGAACAACAAATAAAATATGATTTAAGATTTTCACGGCCAAAAGTATTTTTGTTATTTGTTTTTGGGGTATTATGCCGTGTTGCGCTAACTCCTTCTTTAGCCAACGTTTCGGACAGCATTGCAGTGTCCATCATCAGGTTGGAGCTGGCAACACGGTATCACAACCTCATACTTAAGCTCACATTTTAACACAACCTCAAATAAGACATCTGCCCTGATGATGGACACTGCAATGCTGTCCGAAACGTTGGCTAAAGAAGGAGTTAGCGCAACACGGCATAATACCCCAAAAACAAATAACAAAAAAAAAAAAAAAACAAATAAAATAGACAAATAGCATAAAGCAATGTCTTGACTGAAGAGGGTAGGGTTAAAACGAAAGGATTACTGGTGTTATTACAATAAACGACAGACAGTGGAGAAGGAAATGATTACATTATGTGTTGGTTGGTTAGTGGAATCAGAGTGTGAGTTGGGGGTACCTTTGGGAAGAGGCCTCATGTCCACCGGAGGGGCAGAGTCCACCCTGTCGGTGCCCCGGTTGCTGGTCAGCCTGACCGGAGGGGCCGGGGGCTTTTCCTCATCGCTAGACATGCTACCGCTGCAGGAACCGCGGCCTCAAACCAAACTCTGCTCCGAAAGGTGACTGCAAATGTACGCTTAACCCCGACAAATTATATTTCATGCCCTTAAAAGGACGCGTATGCGACATGTATAATTATGAACGGGCGCTCCTTGGCTAGGAGAGCTATGCGTCAAAGAACATCCCGACATGTCTGCTAGGCGACTGGCGAACTGACATTTGGCGAAATGTTAAACCCGCACATTATATCGGAGTCGCGCTGAATCCACCGAAAATCACTCTTATTATAAATGACGTGAGAGCGCAACAACACCGGGAATGTGCATCGCTTATCGAGAAAAACGCGTCGAATCACTTGCAAAATAACTCGGATAGATATGACTAACCGCCATTGCGTGATATTGACAGAAAAATATATAATACAAGGACACGTATAGTTCTTACTCTCACTTTTTCATTGCGTGGGAGTGAGAAAGAGTACGGTGCGTTTGCCATTTATCATTTGATGCTAATAACAACCCCCACACACCCAGGCCTACAACTGCAATACCTACAGAATGTGTCAACTTTGTGAACATCCTGTACCTGAATGGAGTATTGAAATAACCTGCCTGCAATCGTGAACAAGCTTAGCCAAAATTAAAAATGTATTTCGAATGTAATAATCATCGTTTTAGCGACCAGATTCTTACTAAGATAATATATTATAAAAAAATAATTTATCAAATAAAGAGGCATTGGAAAACACACTTATCGGTCAAGTTTTTGCCTCTGTTCGCAATATTTTCAACTTCTTGTCAAATATTAATTTAGCATTTAATTAATAAATATTATGTACTTGAGACTCGTTTAAATTTTAGTAGTATAGTTTGCTCTCGGAACTCAATAATATATATTTTCAATTTAATAAAACTTGCATTATTATTTTACAAAACGTTATTTGGTAATGTGAGCCTTACTGCGTATTTATCTATGCTGAGGCCCCCTATTCTATAATAATAACAAGTTACCGACGCTCAAGCTATTGAGATATTTATATATCAATAGCTTTTATATATAGAAATAATATTTATTAGATTTACTTCGAATTTTCAGTAAACTAATTTTAAATATCTCACAATTATATTTGAAATTATTTCAGAAAATTGAAAGTAAATCTAATAAATATTTTGACAGTCAAATAATGTCAAGAAAGTAATAACCGTGAGATGTATGAATGTGGATGAAGTAAGGATTTTCTATCGAGGCAGAGTTTATTTATTTATTTTGTAAGAAACAAACAGCTTTTATATAATGTACAATGATTTAATTAACAGCGTAAGAGTTAATTAACATGCCCTATTTTCTGCTGGTAGCGTAAATTTTATGGTGGTTGGTTGAGAGTTAAAAAAATACTATAGTTAGTTTTAAAATAATCTCCATAAATAAGTACTTTTTAAAACTTGATTTATAGAAAAAACTATATGATAGCTGGAGAGTGGTATATTTATGGGTAGCTGGTTGTACCCAGTTTTACCAACTTCCGACCGTTCCGACTAGCGATGGGCACAATCGATGAATCATTAATGATTTACTCGATCTTTTTGATCATCGAAATATTTCGATTCATTATCATGGACAGATTTAATCGATTGTGTAAAAAATCATCACACAGTCCGAGACAATCGTTTTGAAACGTCATCGAACAAGGAATCGATTCTGTCAAAAATCATCACACATATAATATCTCGGATTGCTTGAGAAACGAGATGTTATTCCCGTGGTACATTGTGTTACATACTACCTAATATGATTTGATATCCACTGGGAACTGGAATTACGCAATTATTCTTTGCTTAATGTCAAATGTTTAATTATGATATTATCTACCAACCGAAGAAACTACGAGTATGTTTACATATTTTAGGTTGGGATTTACGACGCCCGTACATTTAGTGTGAGTAATGGCATTCAGATTTAGTTTAAGTTGGGAAGGTAATTAATGAGCATAAATTGATCATTTTTAAAGTGCCGTTTTTTGTGAAAAATCATAAAGAATCTCCCCCCCCCTCCCAGATAAAAATCTGTCTGTCCGCAGCTACTGCTCCCGTTGAACTCCGAGCGATTAAATCGACTAATCAGTCGATTTTTCGATATTTCGATCAAAATATTTCGATCATGTAAATGTTTCGATCATGCCCATCACTAGTTTAGACCGATTGTTCGATTGTTGACAGATAGTTGCAGATAGTTGATTTATGTTGTTGACATTGTTGTCCATGTCCAGCATGTCCATTTTGTTTTGACTTTTGGCAGTGTTGTTATTTTTGTCGGCTACAAGGAGAACATCAAAACGGGAATATCAAACTTGAGTAACGTTTTTTAATTTATTCAGTGGCTCACTTAAGGTCAGTGTTATTTTAAATTAAATCAGATTTGAAATGTCACTACCCGTGGTAAGGGATGGTGAAGAAGATTTAAGTAATTTTGATGATAGTGTAGTTCCACCCAGACATGTATTTACGGCACGGTTCTTGAAAACCTTTAAAGGTTTAATTTGCGTTAAAGACTCTTGGTATTGTAACATATCAAGTTCCTTTTGCAACACGGTCTCATTGCGTAAACGACCTAGGCTATTCCGTATGCTATGGGGTAATTCTATATGTGAAGGAGTCGACGAGGAAACTCCGTGTCCGAAGACAATAGCTTGTGTAAAATGCAAGGGATATTCTGAAAACCCAAAGCCGTGGGAGACTTACGACCACGTCTCGTGCTTGAAGGTAATCCCGAAGGTGACACACTGGAATGCTAGGAGAGAGGGGTAAAGTGAAGTCCTTCACTCCTGCCGGTCTCTTGCTGGTTCATTCATCTGCGCTACAATCCTCTGAAAATATGCTGGCCGCCTCTACCTCCTGCTGTTTATTTATATGTGTATGTGTAAAGGTCTTCATCACCTCCTCACCGAAGTACCTACCTGTAGGCTTACTATAGAAAAACCTTTTTTGTGATTTGTGTGGTAAATATACAGATACACGAGTTAATAAGTACAAAGACACCTTGTATCAGTTAGATAACAATGAAAAACAACTATTTCTGCAAACGAAAATTAAAAATAATGCATTTTAATAGTTATTTCGTTAAAATTAAAACTGATTGTTCACTTGGCCATTGTTGTTGATTTGAAAGTTTTAAGGTTAGTTTTTTCTTCTCTTATTCATCCCAAACTATGGGTTTGATAAAATAAATAATCAAAAGCCATGGTAAAGTTAAGGATTGCTGGTGACAAATATATTATTGAAAAAACACTTTGATTAAACTTAATTACTATAAAATACAACTCTTTTCATTCTGAGGAATGGAAAATACTGCAATTAACTTTACAACCATGTAAAATGAAAATTTTCTTGGTATGAGTATGCAAATAGTTGTATTTTATAGTAATTAAGTTGAATCAAAGTGTTTTTCAAAAATATATTCGTATATTGCGTGGCCAGCGATCCTAAAAGTTTACCAAAACTATTTAATATTATTTTGTCAAAACATGGCGTGAAGAAAAGACGTCAAATTATAATCATATGTAAATGAAATCCTCAGCATGGGAGATCCTAGTAAGGATATCATTATATCTATTTGTTACAAAACAAAAAAGATAATAAACCCTTAATAAAAAATAAAATAAAAAAATTATTATTATGATAATTTTTTTTACGAAATAGCTACTAAAATTAATTATTTTCTATTTTATTTCTCATTGTTATCTAACCGATACAAAGTATTTAAAAAATAAAATGTTCCTATTTACTGTTTTCTACTTTTGTTTATATTTACCAGATACTATTGTGAACAGGTGAATTTTGCTATCAAAAAGTCAATAATTTGTTTTCTTTTGTGATTTGATATTTTCACAGACAAAAGTAATATTGTGATTTATTTTTGAGCTCTTATGCCTTGTTGCACTTCCTCCTCTTTAGCCAATGTTTCGGGCAGCATTACAATCTCCATCATCGGGGCAGATGGGTAGATAACATCTGTCCCGATGGTAGACACTGTAATGCTCTCCGAAATGTTGGCTAAAGATGGAGGAAGTACAATAAGGCATGATAACCCAAAAATAAATCATGATAACGGAGTATTCTATTCCAAATTTAAAATTAATATGATGCTTGAACATGTTCAGTTCTTGTCCACAACATGTTCTTCAAATCCCTGGTTTGAAGAACCTATTTGTGGCCGGTGACCGGTCAGTGGCTGAGTTGACATTGCGTTTGGGTCCTACCCAGGTGTAGTGTGTTCAATTCCTCGGCTGACTAAGTCCTCCATCACAACACAAGCAACATTTTCCGCTTACTGTGGTGGTAGTAGGAGATTTTCAAGTATTGTTAGGTTATTCGTAACCTCCAAATGTTTTACTTTCTTTAAAAAAAATTGAGCATTATTTTCTAATTTTATTTAATATTCTTAAAAATAACACCAAAATATTGTAGAGCATAATTGAATAGCAAAAAAAGATGACAGAAATTTGCCAAATGCAATAAGTTTTTAAAGTCAAATATAATATTTAACCCCTCAGGGCATATTGACCATTATATTTCTTTGATGCTGTTAGAAAATTTGAAGAATTTGTGTGTATTTCCGCTTCGCAATAAAATCCTAATGAATGTAATATTTCTGAATGAATACGAAAAATAAATAGCTGGTTAATAGCCGTCTGTTTGAAAAAACGGACAAATTGACGTGAGGGGTTAATTATCTAAAACTAATATTTGAATTTTTATCAATATGAAATCATTTGACCATCTTGTTACCTCAAATGACTTACAGATATGCTTGATTTTATTAATAATTAATACAATTATTATTGAAAACCTATTACGGGTGTTTTTAAATTTTAATTTAGTAAATAGTTTTAAGTGCAGACTGATTATTATATTGTAATAAAGACAATAAAAGAGGCCACTGAATGTAAAATTCTTAGAAGTGTGATTTATTCCGGTTCTATAGAAAACTGACGTTGTCCAGACCTTTTATTTATGCTCCAGACAGGCAAGAATTTCGATGCGATTTCACTAGAAGTAAGGAAAAATTTAACTTACTTTGGGCACATCTCTAACGATTTTCTCTTCAGTGGTACAGGTTGTGATAATACATAACCCTTTCCTCTTTTCATTGTTATTTTTGTAAGACTGAAATTCATTATGATTTGATTCCTGTTAACAACATTACAAAACATATAGACACATTGTATAGATCTCAAAGTGAACAAGCCAAAGAAACGGCAATTGTCGTCCTTTCGATTAAGTATTGTATTGTATCACGTGAGGTTAAGAAAATGAAGATAATTTTGGTAGTTCTTAGTCGAAGTATGATACAATTAAATATGACCAAAGGGGATGGGGTCGAATTAGCTCAGTGGTAGAGCAAAGCCCCGGCAAGGCTGAAGTCCTGGGTTCAATTCCTAGATTCGACCAAATCTTTTTCTCTATTTAAAATTTCCGTTTGAGAGCTGCTAATATTGTCTTCTATGATTGAATAGTATTTCGTTGAAAATGTACACCAACATTATCATATGAAAATATATACTGTACACATAAATAACTTGTTATTATAAATAATACAATTGTTTCCCAAATATTTTCAGTGCCATTAGAGAAAGTGAGAACAACCTGCTGGCAATAAGTCGTTTAATATGCTGTTTCGAATTCGTCTCAGTGTAAGCGAGTAAACGTATCTTGTCATCTCAATTACACCTGTGATCTAGAATGTAGTATTTGTCGCAACTTTTAAATACATGCTCCTATATCTATATCGTTCAAACACACATTCTTTGTATGTGTATCTTTTTCATACATGAATGAATGTTTGAATTAAGAATTTACTTGCAACGGAAGTGTGTTTGTTACTTGTCATGTTTTATGTTCATTTTGTGAGACAATAATATGTCTATATGTTTGTAATGTCATTTGTTGCTGTACATCTTTTTGAATGTATTTTTCCTTTTGTATACTGCAATTTCACACTACTATGGTCCAAATACCCACACGCACAAAAACACCGATATATTATAATATAAAACAGTGACATCTAGTGAACAGTTTACACACTAAATGACAGACAATAGATTTGATGATATTGTTATGGTATAGGAACCTTTGTCTGCCATATCTGTTCATTTGTCAACAGTCAGTGTGGGCGAGTATTTCACATAATCAACAGCTAACTTGAAAATTTGATGGACCATGTACTTCATATCAACTATAGTCCAAAGACAATTTTTTTGTTTTTATAGATTTCAACTATATATATAGAATAACACATGTTTTTAATCATTTTCCAATCCTACAGATAATATCAACAATGAAAACCTTTTTAAAGACATGCCTGCGAGTCCTTTTCTTGCAGCCCACTAAATAAAATATCAAAATATTTAATTTTTATATTTTTTAGTTTTGCACAAGGTTTTAGTGGAAAACTGCTTTCTTCAAAGTTATAAATCTTCTTATTTTTTTGGTTTGACTTAGGATTGAACCTTCGTCCCCAGGGACTGACTAAAATGAGTGAACACCGCTATCACTTAAGCTAAATCCTAATTGGATGGTATTTATTTTGTATATTAACTGCTGTAAATTTTTTTAATGTTATCCAATTTCAGAGAAATGCATGTATGCCACCAAAAGTCGATAGAATGCATTGTCATCGACAACGGTTTAGGGGCCGTTCAAGTATTATGTAAGCACTATAGGGGGGCAGGGGGGTCTTTGCTTTGCTTATTTTTGATGACATGTGGGGGTGGGGGGGTCGAGATAGTGATTACGTCAGCACTGCTCAGCAGTAGTTATTTTGTTTTACACATTGGCAACCCACATATTTGTCTATGTTTGAAAACCGAATACATATTCCCCCGAATCCCCATTCCCACAAATAATTAATACGTTTAGGTACTCGCTTAAAAAAAACAGAATACATTAACAGAAAAATGCATATAGGTACCAATTTTTACGTAAGCATGAGAGGGGGGGGTAAGAGTTTTGCTTACTTTTGGTGACAAGGGGGAAGAGGGGGTAAATAATTGTAATAAATCTGCTTACGTAATACTTGAACGGCCCCTTATTGGATATCGGGAAGTGGGTTAATTTCCACTTTCAAGATTCCTTTTCATTCATTTATTCATATATTAAAACAAAATCAAAATTCAAGTAGATGTATTGTTGTAAATAGCCTGCGAACATTCTAAAAACTAATCAATTGATCCTCCAGCTAAAAAGGTTGAATATAACTGTTTTAGAAGCTATAATGTAAAATCAAAAATGGAGGAATTTTGGACCACGGTTGTAAAATTAATGTATTTGTCTTTTCGTTCCCATATAATATCAGACTGATTGAATTAAGTATAGAATAAAATCAACAAGATAATAACTATCTTACAATCTACTTATAGTTATAATTTTTTCCTCTTAGTGCAGTGATTCCAAAACTTTTTGTGTGAAATGTTGCTTAAAATGGCTTTATCTATGTTTAATAACTAGATCTGAACTTCTTCACATCTACGACTTGAACCCAGGACCCTTGCCGGGGCACTGCTCTACCAACTGAGCTAATGGGACTCTATCTCCTTCTGTCATATTTAACTGTATCATACTTCGAATAAGAACTACCAACATTGTCTTCATTTTTCTCACCGCACATTTTTATTGGCAGCTATATTTATGTATGATCGCAAGATTCAACCCGAACTAAATGCAATCTAAACAGTGTCTTAGATAAATATATCTTTTTTTAATTTTAATGTGTGACATCTATTGACTTTTTCTGCAAGTCTATGATGAATATTTTATTTTTGGAATAACTTAACCCCTCCGACTTTTCGCGAACTTGAAGCTAAGATGTCTTTACCGAAATGTCAATTTCACGAAAACGTTGTGTTATTACCGCCTCACAATCAAAGCTCTATAAATGAAACATTACTGAACGGAGCCGAATAGTAAAAACTGTTTTAGAAAGGTTACAAAATAGGCTTTCAAATTGTTGTATCATAAATAAATATTAACATTTGTAAATATTTAAATTTAGAATGGAAACATGAAAAAATTGTAAAAATGACTCACCTGTAATGTTTTATGTAAAAACGATACTAAAATCACGGATAATGTAAAAAAAAAAACACTTATTTCATCGTACAAATGTACAATAAACAATTCTGTCACTTCACTTTTTGACCATTTCATACAAAATATATTTTTAAAAAAATAATTAAACTTGCGAGGCGGGTCGGCACGTCAAACGGCTTTCTTGGCGTCGTTTTACGATTTGGCGGGTAAAATTTGCTTCCACTGAGTAGGTCTTTTTACGGGTTTCTATGGATAACTTTGAATAGAGATGTGAAGCTTCATTCAATACGAATATTCTACTTTTTGTTTTAGGGATGTCACTAGAAGAATAACGGAGTTATGACGATTTTTGTGGAAACACACGCGTTGACGTGTAAACACGCTTATTGTACTTGACTGCTATCGTTATTTTATCGTGTATATCTGCTTACGTTGCTGACCGGTTAATGATTTAAATTTTCGTTTAGGAATCGCTAATATTGTTGATAATAATAAAACAAATAATAGATTGCACACAATTTTTTTCCCTCCTCCACCTTGATATCAGCTGACTTTGGGAATCACTGCTTTAGATTTAAGACGCCTAGTATGTGTAAGTGAATTTTATATTATAAGACATCTTTTGTGTGAAGATTGTAATTTTAAGTACTTTAAATATTAATTCTGCACGGTCAAACCTTACCTGCTGTTAAGAAAGTGTATTACTTGTGTAAGGGTTAGGTTAGTCCTTTTTTTAATAAAATAAATGATTTGGAAGTATATTTCACAATGAACATACAAGTATTTTTATTTCTAACCTTTCTGAAATTAGATGAAACCCATTGGCCGCGTGTATGTTAGACGGTGGTTTAAAAAGACATACAGGATGTCCCGGATGATAGTACAAGTAAATAAGATATTTTTAAGTAGGATATTCTTACTTTAATTTTTTTTTTCTATTTTCAATATCTTTATCAGTCAGTCTTATTTTTACTTCTAATATGGTTTCTATAATAATATGCATTTTTTTCCTTTTCCGTTATGTTTTATTATTGTTATTATTACATAAATCATGTACGACTGCTATGTATGGTAGTTGAGAAAATCACTAAAGTTGTAATTTTTTTAAATTTATAAAATAAAAAGGTGTTTTTTAAGAAATGGAAAGAGTGAACCGGGATCTTGTAGAGATGTTGGGTTTGTCATGTTTCTCAGCTGTAAACTGGTGCCAAAGGGATCAATGATGCTAGTTCCTTGGAGCACCTTACAAGCACAGTAATCCCATCTTCATGAATTTCGTACAAGAGTCCCAACCATCTAGAGCGAGTGAGACTATGGCATTTCCAATTGCAGTATGTTGCGAGTAGTGGGGTGGGGAAGGAGATGGGGGAGTACCTAGCTATTCAGATCTGGTCACCAAACACGTCTAAAGCCATTACAAGCAACGTTTCAATTCTGAATGGTGGTCTTACACCAGAGCCATACTGAGAGTATCTTCCTCTCTGGAACGTGCTGTAACTATACTATGTTATAATAAATGAATAAATTGTGAAATAACACAAATAAAATTTATTTGCACATGCCGGGATTTGAACCTGCGACCTTTGGATTTGCTAGTCGAGAGCCTTACCCCTCGACCACGGATAAATCCATCAAGGACATCAAATCCAGACGGAGGCCATCAGAGACAGCTGTTTAAGGGTAATTTTCTTTGGGTCAACAAAGAGTATTACGTAAAATAAATAGGAGATTAAAATGAAATAACAACACATTCATTTCTAAATAGTATTTACTTAAAAACATGGAAAAACAAATATACGGTCAATAATTAAATCAGTCACGAAATTATTATTCTTAAATATGTTTTTTATAAAACGCAACCCTCCAAAATTAAACAAAGAATATCTTAAATTCACAAGATTAATAATATGCAGTAATATTTTAAAATGCTATCTATCTAATCCAGTCTAGTTTGAAGAAACAATAATAAAAATTTATAATCTCGTGATTATAACCAACAAAATTCTGTACAATGTGTTTTGAGAAATTCTGCCAAACTTTCAGAGAGTGATTAGAAATAAGTATTTAAGTAATATATATATATCGGCTACAATTCATCAAACAATGTAAGTCATTTTTGTTGTTTGTTTTTGGGGTGTTATGCCGTGTTGCGCTAACTCCTTCTTTAGCCGACGTTTCGGACAGCGTTGCAGTGTCCATCATCAGGGCAGATCCGGTAGATCCGAAGATGATCCGGATCTGCCCTGATCCGGATCCGGATCTGCCCTGATGATGGACACTGCAAAGCTGTCCGAAACGTCGGCTAAAGAAGGAGTTAGCGCAACACGGCATAACACCCCAAAAACAAACAACAAAAATGCTTTTGGCTGTGAAAATCTAAAAACTTACCCACTGTAAGTCATCCCTAAAACCGTAACATCGTCACTTTTACTGCACATCGCAAAAAAGTGCCCTCCGTTTGCTTTAGCTCTTCTGCAAATTGGTCAAATACTGGATCATAATATGAATCGTGAACGCTGTGGTGGATTTCCATCGAGAAAAATGTAGTGTGAGCCCTGCTTTACTTTTGGCTTACTTTTTGTATGAGGGGTGGGTAGGAATCTAGGGATCAGTGTGTCCAGGAGCGAAGGATGTATGAATCTATTCCTCCTGCTGTGGTTCGAGGCGATCGATTGAGAGACTAGTTGGATGGGTCAAAGGATCTTCCCAAACCAGCCTATAAGAATCTAATTATTGAGACAGTGAATGGATGATACACACTAGAAAAGCGTTCCAAGTATATTTGAGGCGTGTTGAAACAAAGACAGCAATCTCCACCATTGGTGTAAAATGAGTTAGATATGGCGATGGATAGAGAATCAAAAATACTATCGACTGCTGCAAAGGTTTCGGAGCATAACGACAATATTGCATACATTTTTGAATTTTAATATTTAGTTCCACAACAAACATGGCGATTTCCTTCAGGTTACGGAACAAAAACAGCAGTTTTTGTTTGAGCCAATCAGAGACCCAGAAATATGATATTTAAAACCGCCACCCCATACAAAGTGTGAACAGCTGGTGTGATAAATAAGGTATTGGAAAAATACAAAAAAAAAACATTTATTGCATTTTACTCAAAATGAAAAGAAGTGGAGATTGCTGTCTTTGTTTCAACACGCCTCATTTGAATGGAAACCAACGTTGCCACTGACTTACTACTTTTTCTAGGTCATTTAACTAACTCTATTACACTGCCTGACATTGTATATCGCAATTACATTTGATCGAAATGAATTTTTAGTTTGTAAGAAATTTAAGCAAAGAATAGACGTGGAATCATGTCAACGTCTCATTTCTTGGATAACCAACACCTCTGCCATACGTCACTCCAAGTGGTTCAATACGTTTAGTGAGGATTATCTGGGTCTTGGTGGTGGGTGCGTCTGCCCACAAACTGTGTGGCAGGCGGCCAGATTACGAGAGACTGGTTGATGGAGACCTATTGACCTTATCTCCAGCAGACTCTCTCGGAACATCGCCTTGCAACGCAGTTGAAGGAACGGATTCATACGTGCGTCACTCCTGGACACACTGACCCCCTGATTCCTATCCTCCCCTCACTAACTATCTCTCCTTACTTCCCTAAAACGACCCTCCACACAGCATCCACCAAGATGACAATGACATGTGTGGAGCTATGTTAAAAACAATTTAAAAAAACTATGAAATGAGAGGTAAGTTTATTTAAAAAAAAATTTCATAACCTCCTAAAGTTTGGCAGTGCGACAACAAAATACGGTGGGTCTATCGCTGTACACACCTAACTTTGTATACCTGCTAAGTGTGTCAAGCTATATTATTTAAAAAATAAAAACAATCCAATGGCAAATAAAGATAGTAATATTACGTAAACAAATTATTAATTTCGAACTGAGCAAAGATGAGAGAAATTAAAAATTATCAAGTATAAGAATGGAATAATTGCGTGTTTAGAATTCTGCTTTAAAAACCAAGAGCGCTCGCAGACGAGAGACCTTAGTTACGGAGACAGTTCAAAATCTATTACGGTATTCCTGGAGGGTTTTTTGAATTTGTATCAATTTTGGAACTGTCGCCGCATGTAAAGTCTCGTGTCTGCAGGCGCCCTAAGATGATAAAAAAAATTATCTAAATCTAAACATACTTTATTTCAAGTTTCGTTTGATGGAAAACAGATTATTTTTTCAAATGTATTTTAGTCTCAAATCAACATTGTAATATTGTTTAAACTTAAAAGAAAACCATAAACATTTACGTTTTGATTACAATATTCTTAAAATACTAAAATAATTCTCACAATGTCAGAGATATTAAAAACAATACCTACTTATAAACATGCACAAGAAAGCCTGTCGTACAAGTGTTTAAATCTGGTTAGAGTGAGTAATTTTTTTGCCAAGAATTTTTCATTTTTAAGTGTCCATTTACATTTGATTTTGTCCAACTGTATTTTTAACCCTTCGAGCCACATGGTGCTATATTTGTCACGAAAATTAAAATCAGTAGAGCCATGTAGTGCTATTTCTGATATCAAATGACACATCTTCATAAAAGTCATTCTATCTCCGTTTCTATTATGATCAAACACAGGATTTAAACAGTTTTGGAAAGAGGGAACACCAGGCTTTATCTTTGCGTTTAAAAGTTTACCATATTCATTCCCGAACACAACGACAACAGCCTAACAGTTCACTCGGTCAAGGTTTATCAATTGTTTTTATAAATAATTTAAAAAAAGTGGATGTGACAATAACCTTTAAAATTGTTTAATTAAATATGTTTTGAGTTGCGTATAAAATGATAAGTTTATAACAAAAAACCATCAGTGAACTATTTAAAAAAAACTTCAGTTGCGTTCAAATTTTTTAATTGTACATGTCTGTAGTATTAAAATGTGAGAGTCTCAAGAACAATACTTAATTTTGGGATATTTAAAAAAAACAGCGGATCTGAATCTATTTGAAATTGAATGAAATAAATTTATGATTTGGCGTTTCCTCTTTCTCACACGTCTTGCGTGAAAACGAAAGAGACAAATAATACCAGTGTCGAAAGTTGCCATACAAATGCACATAGAAGTTAAAAAATGTGCGGTGTTTTTGAGTCACTCTTTTATTTTGACGAATATGAGTTTTATTGTTGTTGGTTACTGATGTTAGCCTGGCAAGAATATTCAATAAATAATACCATACTTGATAAAGCAATATTTTGATTTTTGTGTTTAAAAAACCAGTATAAGTAAGATCCAAAGGCAAAATGAATGTATAAGATCAACACTGTAATTGCAGTGCTTCGTTACGTCCGTGGGCACAATTCTTCAGCACTGCAAATGCAGGACTCCAGCTGCTATGGGTTAACGGCATTGTTGTTGAACAAAACAAACTGCAAAGTACGGTGGATCTCTTAAGAACTCAGTTCTACTACATAATGTTTTTATTGTTTATTTTCTGTTGCATAATATACTTGATAATTTGAGAATACACATTAAATGAAATTTCCTTTTTAATATTTACAAAACCATTTCAGTACGATGATCACACCTCAATTACGTTGTTACTTTGGGATTTTACTGCATTATAATCGAGAAGTACAATAATTTTATGATTACATTTTATAACACTTACGCATTTATTTATATTATAAGGTAATATTATAGATGGTTATTTTACAAAAACTAAAGATAAATTAACTCCAAAGCACAGATGAAATTTTGAGCTTAGTGGTGTACTTTATTTATTACATATGAAAATGTCTCCCACATTTACCATTGACAAAAACCTGAAAGAATAAAAAAATTAAGCAGACATTTGGGGTTACTAAGATGGTATGTAGCGTTTGCTCTATCCATTGTGTACTATTGACGTCTGCGACTTGTTTCGTAAGGTTTAAGTCAGATAAAAAGGGAAAACTTAGAGGAACAATGTAAATTAAAAATGGTACAAGTCAATTGCGATGGAATTTGTAATTTTAAATATATTTAAGAATGGAGCATTTGAGTTCACAAAGGTTCTAGAACATAACCATAGAATTGTAGTATGTAATTTAAGCATTCTTTTTCCATGTTCTAAATGTAGAAAACATAGGAAATCAATCAAATTGTCTATGCTAAATCAGAGACGGATTGGAAGGAGAATATGCGTTGTTCAGAAAGTAAAAATGTTGTAACTATGAAAATTCTACAAATGTTCATAAAATTGTCATTGGAACACGAAAAGATCTATTTATGTTCAGAACAAAGAAAAACTTAGAAACGTTTCTCTGTATTCAAAACATGGAAATACATATTATGTGTCAAATGTGAAACTTGAATGTCTGTATTCTAAATGTGGAAAACTACTGTTTTCTTTCTAGAATGAAGGAGAAACTGGATAATCTTTGTTCTGAACATGGAAAATTACTCTGTTCTCACCAGAGTGAAGAAGAAACTGGATTATCTATATTCTGAAAATGGAAAATCACTGTTTTCTCATTAGAATGAAGAAGAAACTGGATTATTTATATTCTGAATATAGAAAATCACTGTTTTCTCACTAGAATGAAGAAGAACCTGGATTTACTATATTCTAAATATGGAAAATCACTGTTTTCTCATTAGAATGAAGAACCTAGATTATCTATGTTCCGAATATGGAAAATTACTGTTTTCTCACTAGAATGAAGGAGAAATTGGACTATGTATGTTCTGAATACAGAAAAAAGTTGTTTTCTCTTTACAGTATATTCTATGGTTATGTAGAAGCATACTTAAAAAATAGAATCACACTGCTGATGCACTCGGTGGTCCGTCGTCAGACAAACATACATTACAACTACAGAATATATAATACATTGCGGATTGGTGGATGGCGCGGTGAGCAGGTCAAGCGTGACACTAGACGCCAATGGCGGGGGAATACTCTGGAGCGGGCTTGAGCCCCAGAAGTTTTATTTATAGTTGATCAGTTCCTGCAACAGAAAAAAAAAAATTATACAATCTTCTTTTTCATGAGCCCTCTGCAATCCCAGCTTTGAAAGTATAAACATATTTATTT
Source organism: Hesperophylax consimilis (assembly GCF_061612785.1). NCBI lineage: Eukaryota > Metazoa > Arthropoda > Insecta > Trichoptera > Limnephilidae > Hesperophylax > Hesperophylax consimilis. Next base: position 1,567,877 of record NC_142861.1, on the reverse strand, counting down.
ATTATTAACGCCCATATGGGTTTTACATAATTAACAAAATACATGTTTTTGGTATAAATTTAGTTCCCGCAAATTCCTGCAAATCTGTGGGATGAAATATTGGTGAAATCCCGCAAAATTGCGGGATTAAAAACCAAATAAAAATAATTAAGCAGACATTTTGCATTACTAAGATGGTATGTAGCGTTTGCTCTATCCATTGTGTACTGTTGACGTCTGCGACTTTGTTTGGTAAGGTTTAAGTCAGATAAAAAGGGAAAACTTAGAGGAACAATGTAAATTAAAAATTAATTGTCTATGGATGGTTCATTTTGAAGGTTAAATTTTCGAAAATAAGAAAGTAAAAAAAATAACGGCACATTCACACCACTGTGTTTGAATGTCTAATGATAACTATACATTAAAATGATGCAGAGAAAATATCTATTTGGAGTTGTGTGTGAAATTAATTCGGGACTGAAATAAATAAACAACACATGCAGAAAAACGATTATTCAGGGAACGATTGATCGACCCTGTATAATAATACTTACGTAGAAGTTCTCCAGCAGCTCGGTGGCTGTCTCCTCATCCGGCATATCCACCGTCATGGTCTCGTCCTCTCCCTCTGCGTCACATACCGCCGTCCAGCGCAAGGTCGTCTTCTCGCGCTGCAACACAAAGACAAACTCAAAGTCAGCAAAATATCAAGAAAAATTAAAAAAAGATGCTCAACCTCGGTGTGCCGATAAATGCCTATCCACACTTGCCTTCAGCACTCTCATTTCATGGGTTTTTATACTTACCCGAGGCTAGCCTAAATAAATTAAACAAATAGCAAATCCTGGGGGTCCTAGCATGGCGAAATCGATAACTTTACAATGCCGGATTGATTGGTGTAGCTACTGATGATATTACACCGATTTCCCGAGCACGCTGGCAACACTGGCGCATCTGTCTATGAATTGATATTCCCAAACGTCAGACAGCTATGTAAAAGTTAAAAATTCTAATAAATTGACAGTGTCAAATTGAAATAATAAATTTAATATATATTGGCAGTCCGCTTGTACTTTTTTACACTAAAACGGGAGTTAATTAATTAGTTCATGATGTCTTTAGTTATGACCAACAACTTTTGTTTCTCCAACTTCCGGTGTTTCTGTTGGAACAGAATCAATTGATCACATCTTAGAAGAATTACTTCAGTCTATGGATTGTGTATACGATTTCTTTCAATTCTAAGAGCTTAGTTAGTTCACCTCCATTAATTAATAACCCAGTTATTTTGCATAGTGAACGCCATTATCCAAAAAGTTGTGTATATTGACAGCTTATCCGACACCTTGGAGGCCGCGCTAAAAGTAGTGGCTTTTGTCTACTGAATGTCGGAATCATATTCTGACATTGTTCGCTTTTTTTAACAACTCATATGGTATAGAATTCATTGTGTTTCCCTTACCGTTATAGTAAGAAAGATTAACTAAATGTTATTAACCTTTCCCTTACTGTGCTAAAAAAATCCACACGTTCCGGTGCTGTGTAGTCAATACACATACATCTCAAAATAAGCGATTTAATATCGGAAAAATATGAATATTCATAGCTAATCGATTATGTTTATTATATTTTATATCAAAAGTGATAATAATTGTAATTTGATTGCTGAAAACATGAAAAAACCAACGGCAGATGCTAAAGAAACGTGCGAGGGGTTCACATCTAACGACGGTTCGCAGCCAACTGGCTAGCGGCTGGCGGCTGGCACAAACACAGCTGTGCGGTCGTAGGTATCAATGGTCTAAACCAAATTACAACCGCAGACGTGTGGATGTCTCATGTTTTCGCATAGCGAATTAAAGCGGGACATCAATAGCGTGTCATTTCCTTGCACACTCTTCGCGAATTAGTATCACACGGTTGGTTGTATTGGTGTATTTGTTCCCGATTTTTGACAAAAATCTCTGATTTTTAATTGAATTTGAAAACTATGTAAAATATTATTTTTTAATTCAGTGCATAAATGTATAACGGAGGAATACCTAAAATCTGAACCCAAAATTTATTATATTTATAGAGTTATTAAAAGCAATGTGTAGTAAATACACACCACAGATAAGGAAAGATTAAAAAGAGAAAACACAAATCAAATATAGAAGTTAACCACAGAATAATTAAAAATGTACAGCTATATCAAATCAAAGGTTCCGACCGCAACATGAGAATTTTTTATTAATTATTTTTATATGAAATGACAAAAAAGTGAGATGGCTGTTATGAAACAATATTTCATAACCATTGAATAGGCACTTACTAGGGAATTAATTAATTATACAGGCAACACAGAGAAAGGTGGGCGGTTTCCGGGGGCACTCTTGTTACGGATTTCGCCAGGACACCGAATTCGGTAACGACAGTCACGCTTTTTATTTTCAAGTAGCCTACAATTATGTAGTGTACAGTTTAATTATTCGGAAAAATATTTTCCCTGATGGGTACAGACGCGATTAAATCATTTGTGTGATTTTCTAACCTTTTGGCATTATATGGGAAAAAACGTAATGGCCACAGACATAGGAATTAATAGACGAGATGATAATGGCGAGGGGTAAAATCAACTGTTGAAGAACGAAGGGAGTAAGGCTGACTGTGATTCGTCAATAAATCAATCTGACAGTAAATAGGCATCTCGCATTATAATATCACCATTTACTTCTTAAAAGTAAAATCTGCTTTTGAATGAATAGACATTTTTACATGGGAGCGCAAATTACTCGCCACGTTATGAACAAATTTGCGAAGTCCAAATTCAGCAAAAAAATTCGGTTCTATTTTCAGAGTCGAATATTTCGTTTAAGTATTTAGTTAAGACACTTTTATAAATGTTCATAATTTACTTCCCAGCAACCAACCAGCTTTGTGTTTCGCGTCCAGACGTTTCTCGATGTGATAGTATATGTTTCTAAAACTGATCTATATTATACGATGTGAATATGCTTAAAATAAAGTAAAATAATGCTTATATATGGTGTACGAAACAATATACTGTCCGTACAATAAGTGTAGATACGAAGGTAGCTGGGTACACTTGTCAGCGTTCTCAGTCTTGGTAGAGGTTGTAGATGTTGTAGAAGTTCGTGGTAGAGTTTAAAGCCACGATCAGAGAGGAATTTATTTCCAGATCTGAACTGACGAAAAGAATTTAATACTTGGCAAAACTGAATTTACTACTGAATAAAACACTTGAAAATATTTCTTGAGACTTTTGGAGACTTGGAGATGGTTCTTCAGGAGAGAGGTTTCTCTTTCAGAGGTAGTTGTTGAACTGACTTTGTATGGAATTCGGTTCTCTATTTATAGAACGTTTTCAAATCGAACCCTCTCGGAGGCGTTCTATCCTCTTTCGTGAGGAGTAAAGTGGTTAGGTATTTTTCCTCTCTGCAATTATCTTGTTGAGAGGAAAGTTATATTTTAATATGATACCTTTAACCAAGTCAGTTCAATCTACCAAAACCATCTCCCGCAGTCCCGTTTATTTATTTTATAAATAATTATACAAATTTTCATATTGGGTTTGAAGTTAAATATCTTTGGTTTGAACATTTCCCAAAGGGTAACAAATATAGTTAGATATAATTATTCATGTTATTGTATTAGTATATAATCATCTCTTGATGTTGATATTTATTTCGTAGTTATATCTTGCATCATTTTCCCGTAAATCCAGTCTGATGATATCACAATTAATCACATTTGAATCTGTTATCAGTGTTTGATAAGAAAGTCAAGGTGACATGCTGGGCTGTGATTGGTTGGAGACGGCGGCCATCATGGAATTCCATCCGGGGAGTAGTGGAGGGGGTCCTACGTAAATACTGAGTAGCCTTCCTAGCCGCGGTCACTTCGTGGGTTGGTGTGTCCGAGGGAGGTGATGGATGATTATTTTCAGATGTGTTTCAGGTTCTGCTATTATATTGCTATGTAATTATCTTGATTAATCACATATAATACATCATTTGATTGAGTTATTTTGATGTAAAGATCTCCAAATGTGTCGGCGACACGGTATCAAGCGGTTTCGGGGTTTGAGTGTTTTTGTGATTTTGGCGTAAATATGAATTCTCTTGAAATATTCTGGAGGTCTGGATACGTATGATACATATGGAATGTAATACGACAATTGGGTTTATTCTCTTTTTCAAATCTATTTTTACAAGTTTTCATAGTACAAGTCAACATTTTGCCGTGTTATTTCGTAAAATGAACCGATGATGCCTCGACCATAGTTCGCACAAGAATGATGACGTCACGTTTTCAAATTTCACTTGAGGCCATACGCGAGCACAGCCGGCTCCAATGGAACCGGTATGGGGAGTGGGGATAATACGCTTTTAATCACTTAGGGCAGGTCTACTAATATTCATATGTCTATGGTAATGGCCTTGTAAGCAGCGTATCGGAATACTTTGAATCTGATGGTTATCACGGCCATCTCTGTGTTGATCCTGATGCAATACTAATGTTCGCCTTCCTCTACCCAGTGGGAGTCACTTATAATCCGGATTGCCAGAACCTGGGCTGATGACGGGTGGGAATTCATCACGGAAGCCATCTCGCAGCCTACCATTTCCCAAGGGCGCCGTGGTCCTCTTGGAGGCGGCCAACATCTCATCGGGATGTACGGAGACGTTCCGTCTTCATCACAAGCATTTAAAACTCGCATACCTCGCTGATGTATTAGCTAGCTAGTTTAACACCACAATGGTCGATCTCGGGTGAGTAGCTATATAATCCTGTTATGAAATATTTTAAATATAACCTTATTTTCTTGAGACCCATTTAAACTATTTTATTTTAAACCTGTTCCCTAACTCCTCTACACAGTGTCCAAATAATATTGACAACAGTTCCCACCTCCTGAGTATGGAGTCATTTACTCTTGCTATCCTGAGCTCGTGACTCATCAGACGGACAAAGCCTGATTGATAAATCAGGTTTTGGCGCACCATTTTTTTAGGAAAGTCGGTCCGATGAGACATCATCATATCAACCCCCCTAACATGGCTATGATGTTTAACATACATTTGTTTATTAAAATCAGTTATTTTTGTTCAGTGTTTAGACGAAAAAACGTAAAGCGAGCCATTTTTTAAAATTTTATTGAGAAGTGGAAAACACACAAGTTCTCTGACTTTCCGACGGCTTCTTTATGAAATATAATGGTCAATATGTCAAAGACTTACAGGGCTGAAGGAATAAAATGGCTGGGATGTGCATTAACAACCAAAAAGGCGGAATAATAATATTGGGACCCATGTGCAAGGCTATCAAATGAAAATCACCTATGATCGCAGAGGATGAATGTGAGTAGTAGAGGAGCCTTGTTCAACAGGGAAATATGAGATTAGTTAGAGGTAACGACTAGGGAACGTTTAACTAACCTCCATGTAGGCCCCCTCGGTGACGTATGTCTCGGAGATGATGTCCTTGCCGTTGTAGACCCTCAGGTAGCCGGCGTCGCTGGTGGACAGCAGCACAACGGAGCACTCCATGCCCCCCATGTCCGCCTGGCTCTCAAACATCAGGTGCATGTTGTCCCTCTAAACAACACAAACAAACAATATTAACCCTTACCATTCATTTATCGGGTGCCAGCCGACATCACTATTTGTACGCTGCAACTCAGTTGTCGGCTGGCGGCCGACAAGATAAGACGTGCGCACGTGGTGTATTTTCGTGGGCAAAACTTGACACATGACGTTGTTTCTTGTGATTATTCACGTTTTCATAAGATTTTGACTGCTTTCCATTTTTATTTTACTATAAAATAACCTTTGCAAATTCACATAACCTAAAATGGCGGGAACTTGGAGTGATATGGAATCTGAATACCAAGTGTTTTCGGAAGATGAATCTTATGAAAATGACAGTGAGTATGAGCCTGTTGCTTGTGATTTTGAAGATCCTGATGATGATAGTGTTAAGAGCACAGAAAATAACAATGATAATGATGACAGTACAACAAATGTCGAAAGTCATAGTGAGCCAAATAATTGGAACAAAATGACCGAAACTTATGTGATTCCAGAGTTTCCATATTCTGAGGAACTAGCGTCATTGATCCCTTCGGCACCGGTGCGTAGTTGGGATACACGCCAAACGCGCGCCCAACATTTGTACACGGTTGACATTTGTCACATGAGAACGGGTCGCTTCTACGATTCGTTCGTAAGTTCAACAGCTCGGCTGTGGAACGAACTGCCGGCCTCTGTGTTTCCTCCCTCCTACAACATGAGACTCTTCAAGACCCATGTTCACTCCTTCCTCTCCACCAAAAGACCCTCCACACAGCATCCCCAAAGATGACATAGGCCCTGAGGGAAATTATTTTCTTCAGGGCCTCCTGTGTGGAGTTAATGCATATAGGTTTTCTGCTTAGATGGTTTGGACATGTACAGCGAATGAGCGAAGAAAGGAGAGTAAGGAGAATGTATGATGCAAATGTGAATGGTAGCAGAAGTAGAGGACGCCCGAGGAAGACATGGCATGACCAAGTGAATCAGATACTTGAGTCGGGCCATGTCAAGAGTCAGAATAATAGAAGAGTATGTATGAATGTGAATGAGGCAAGGAGTGAGTGCCAAGACCGAGTTGTTTGGCAGTCCGTCATCTCTGCCTACGAAACGGCGTGAATAGTTAGTTAGTTTTCCGCATTTACTATGTGTTTCTGGACACCAAAATTAAACATACATGTATAGCTTAGATCTGTACCCAACCATGTAATAGGAGATCTCTCAGAGATGCTCCAATAATGAATTAATAAAGATAGTTTCCTCACAGCATAGGGATCGTCCTCGTCATCTTCATCCTCTTCATCAGTCTCATGTTCTTGGTGCTGGTCCTCTGCGTAGGCATCGCCCCCCAACTCCCCTTCCTCCTTGCTAGCGTCCTGTTGGGCCCTCTCCTCCAGTTCAGCGAGGATGGTCTGCACGCGGCTGCTAAAGTCCTTGGCCTGGTCCTGGTTTGTGAAGCGCACCGCCAGTTTCTCCACCTCGCCGGCCGGGTTGTCTTCTGTATAGTTCAGGCCGGCCCACATGAAGGCGCGCTCGCTCTTGGCCATGGGCATCAGCTGAAGTTCGCGCGTGATCAGCTGGTTTAACACCACTTTGTGCACCTGGACACAATTTAAATAAATGGTTAACATCATTTATTATATTGAAAAATTCAATAGTTCTCTTTGAAAATTATAGATGGCAGCAATTTTTAGCTACCATGTATACGACAGACTTATGCAGCGTCTTACACAGCGGCTATTGGAACCATGTATTTTATTATTGTATAATCTTTCATTAGGGGCAGTTCAAGTATTATGTAAGCACTATAGGGGGGGGGTCGAGATAGTGATTACGTCAGCACTGCTCAGCAGTAGTTATTTTTTTTTACACATTGGCAACCCACACATTGTCTATGTTTGAAAACCGAACACACATTCGGGGATTCCCACAAATAATTAATATGTTTAGGTACTCGCTTAAAAAACAGAATACATTAACAGAAAAATGCATATAGGTACCAATTTTTACGTAAGCATGGGAGGGGGGGGGGTTACTTTTGGTGACAAGGGGGAAGAGGGGGTAAATAATTGTAATAAATCTGCTTACGTAATACTTGAACGGCACCTTATTAAACATACTAATTTCAGTTGTCGGTGCATGGGTGCGCGATTCAAATTTTGAAAATTAACACTTCACTAAACTTGAATAATTTTACGCATTACGCAGGGATATTTCACATCACGCACCGATAATCGAAAATTAGTATTATTTTTTAATGATAAAACTAATGTTTATAAGACAAGGTTTTATGCATAGCATAAAGGATAAAAAATAATTATAAGCAATAATTAGTCACCCGAAATATTAATACAAATTGAAAATATCTCACTTTTATTAAAATGAATAAATAAATGAACATATCATATGTCACGACGCCATCTAGTGAGAAATTTAGCACTAACAAAGCCTTTCCTACAAAAATAAAGTTGGTTGTTTACAGGTGGAAAAAATATAATAAGCAATAGTTGTTGATTGAGGTACTAGTACATATTGAATCATTTGGCGGGTTGGAAATAGGCCGACATAGCTCAGTGATTTAGAGCACGTGACCGGACATCAGAAGGCACGGGTTCAATTCCCGTTGGCGGCATTTATTTTTACTCGGGAGATATTTTCAATTTGTATTAGTATTTCAGGCGACTAATTATTGCTTATAAGTATTTGAAAATTAGTATATTTAATTAGGTTTAATAAAAAATGTTTGTGGAGTTTTATTGAAGAGTAATCCAAGATCCTGTGAGATATAACAGAAAGATTGAACTGGTCCTGTACAGATACAAATGTTCTACTGGTTCCGGCCCCTAACCATTTACCTCAAGACTTCTGGTCTGCCTCTGGCCCGTGTCTGGCATTCTTTCTACAAGTCTAGCCGATGGCAGCGTATGCCAATAAGTGTGTATTTACCTGACTCTGTCTCATGAGAAGGCGGTAGGTCCTCCTCTCGGGATGGAAGAGCAGCCGGAATGATCCGATAGCTCTCTCCTTCCACTCGGTGCCAACAAACCTGAACAGTTTGACTTTCTGCTCAAATTTGACAGTCTGAAACCAAAGGGAATACTTTCATTAATATACTGTCATTGTTAACGCAACTGTATGCATCTCCCCTTAACATATGCTCTTGCGTTCCTCCACCCAATTACTTGTCCCTGTCTGACAGTTTGGAGTACATACATACCTATTCAACCTATCAGTGACATTGCAACAATTTATTATATATATTACCAGTCTGTTACGCAAACCCGTGCAGTGAACATGTTATCTCAGTGCATTTAATTCGAGTCTATTACGGCAGCTTGTGCGGTGATCGCCTGCTGACCATAATATCGATTTGCAACAAAACATATACCAAAGGCCAAGGGTAAGTCAGAATCCATTTCCAATTCTAACTGTTAGCCACAGCTCCCCAATAGTTGTGTCAAATATTGATTACAGTCCACAATAAAACCACAAATTAGTTATTTTCACTAGTTTGGTATTCGTAATCCGCCGCATGCCAAGACCCGAGAGCCAAGTACATCGACGAGTTGTATGAGTATCTTACTCTTATACACTCAGTTACTATGCAGCTTTCTAGAGCTAATCTAGCAACTGTTGCATGTGTTTCTATTCTGTTTGAAAACGTTTAGAAAATGGAGTCTTCTCGTAAATGACACCTTAAATTTAAACCAAATAATAATTTCTAATATGTAAATAGAAACAGAAGTGGACCTAAATGGCTTCCTTGTGGAATATTGTTATTACCTCATCTTCCTCCCCAGTGACCACTTTGATTTCATCGGGCATGGGCACAACTGGTTCATAGTGTGGGTCGTACTCAGAGTCTTCGTGGGCCGCCCCATCCTCCTGGCTGTCGTCGTGCCCGGCGGCCTTGGGTCCGGGTGTCTGGCCCTTGCCCGCGCCAAACAGGGGCGTGCCCGCTCCGGCCCAGTTGAAGTTCTTCGAATTGTCGGCCACTCCCGCTTCGGCTGGAAGATAATTCATAAAGACTGATTAACATATCAAAACCTTTCCGCAAAAAGACTATGTTCCATGGAGATTTGTCAATATTATTTTCTTTAATGATTAAATGCAAGCCAAAGGCTGTATATAAAATTATAGTTAATTGCACAATGGTAAGCGGTTTGTATTTGACTCTAGCGAAAATACAAAAATAGAACGTATGCTGAAAAATGGAACGAAATCGTAAACAAAATTAGTTTTTTGTGCTGTTAACAAGAGAGGTAGGAAAACTTGAGAATATTATAAAAAAAAAACAAAACTGTGTTCACTTACTGGTAGTAGTTTTGAATAGCACCTCTGAATTCTGGGCTGCCAAAGCGGCAAAGGACATATCAGGATTTGTCGCCTTTAGAATAATTGGCGGGGCTTCTTTTTCTCCATTTTCCCCTTCTGTTTTAATCTCTGTGATTTTATTTACATCCACAGGAGGACCTCCAAATATGGACGTGTTATTTCCTTGGCCGAATAACATTGCAGGTTTAGCCGGATCGCTGGCTCCGAAAGCATTTCCTCCAAAGATGGTTCCGCCGGCCGGCTGCGGGGAGAAGAGACTGGCGTTGGATGAGGCGAACAGAGATTGGCTCTTTACGGCGTTACCAAAGAGAGTATTCGCTTGGGGGGAAGATACCGTTGATACCGGATTTGGAACCTTGAAAAGGCTATTTTGGTCTTTGGCTTTCGGAGTGCCAAATATACTTCCACTATCCGTGTTGGTGTTGAAGCTAAAGGTGGGAGCTGCTACCGGGTTGCTCCCTACTTCTGTTTTGGCAGGGCTGTTGCCAAATATGCTCGTGTTGTTTGCCGAAAACACATTTGTGGAGAACAGCGGCTGCCCGCCAAATAGAGTGCTGATGATGGGGGCAACGGATGCTGGCGGTGGTTCTGTAGCTGGGGTGAACTTGGGCACAGCGATGATGGACCCTTTTTTGTCAGATTCGGGCGACTTTCCACTAAATATGCTGACGGATTCGTTCTTCCCGTGGAATACATTGGTTCCGCTTCCGCCGAACATGGAGGTGGGAGAGGAAAACAGCGAGGCGACAGAAGCGGGCGTAGTGTTATTCCCGATGGGAGTTAGAGAAGGTTTTTGCCCAAAGATGAAAGCATTCAGAGCCGGTGCTGGTTTTTCATCAAACTTTTTAACTTCTTCGGGTTTCTTTTCTTCGGGCTTCTTTACTTCCTTTTCAGTCTTGATCGGTTTCGGTTCCTCCTTCTTCTCTCCTTTAATCTCTTTGGTTGCAACGAAAACATAATCATCAGGGTTACATCCGACGCAGCCTTTGCAGGGAGCCTTTTGCTTATAGGCGTAGAAGTTTTCCGGTAAGAGGAATTTCTTAGCCAAGGCCTTTTCCTCTTCCGAAACTGTTGACTCGGTGACAAATACCACTTCGTCCACATCATCAGTTGTAGGTGTGACTATTGCAGCTATATCAATCGGAGTTGGAGAAGGTAATCCAGCCCGGGCCTCCTTGATGGCGGAGAGGAAGCCGTTTGCTATGTCGGGAGTCTTGAACCTCACGCAGAATCGTGTGGGGGTGATTTCTCCCGAGCTGAAGTCGTTTGCGCTGAAGAGCCATGTTTTGTCATCCTTGTGGAGGTATTCCACGTCAGCCGTGAGAGCGTGGTTCAGGCAAATCTTGTGAATGGGCTCTCGACGCATCAGCACCCTGAGTTTACCGGTGTCGGGGTGTTTGAGGATTTTGATGTCTCCGACGCCGCACTCTTTCCACTCCCCACTGGCAAAGCGGTACAGCTTAGCCAGGTGTTTGTACAGCACCTCTTCTTCCTCTTCCCCAGTCTTCACCTCCACCTGAAAAACATTATTCATTATTGTTCTATCAATAGCAATGGGAATGGCAGTCTGATGAGAGCTAGGTGGCAGTGGAGGTTGGACAATAAGTATGTACCTACTATCAAATAATATACAAATCTTTAACTAGCCCATCAACAAGATGCAATTACATATGTATTAACAAAAATAGTGTTTCAAATTAGCTCTATAAACATTTAGGACGGGTTGTTTCGGAGAATTTGAACAATTCATCAAATTTCAACGTTCATTTTCAAGTTCTGTGAAAGATTTTTTCAAGTTCTGTTTTTATTTCAGTGTTCTCAAGCAACTAGCCTATAATGATATAATGACAGAACTTAAATAGGACTTTCACAGAACCCGAAAATGAACGTTGAAATTTGATGAATTGTTCAAATTCTCCGAAACAACCCGTCCATACACTCACAACATTACAGATCAAAAATTGAATTATTTAAAAGGTAGGTAATCGAAGAAAATTGAATATTTCGTTTGGACCAATAAAGTATCTAGATTGCATTTAGTTCGGGAAGAATCTTTGCAAACATACATACAGATAGCATACCAATAAAAATATGCGAGAAAATTAAGATAATGTAAACTATGATACAGTCAGATATGAGCGAAGAGGATAGGGTCGATTTAGCTCAGTGGTAGAGCAAAGGCAAGGCTAAAGTCCTGGGTTCAATTCCTAGATGCAACCGAATATTTTTCTGTTTTTCGTTTGAACGTCGTTAATATTGTTTTCAATGATTGAATATTTCAATACTTTGAATAATTCGTTACGCAGATTACGAATTGTACTGAAAATGAACCACTGGATTCGCATTAATATGTTGATATGCTATTTCGTGCAATACACCGATACGCATTAAATACATTTTTGTGCGTTGGATGCCGTTGTCAAAAGTGTTTACAGCATTCAGACTTTGACAGGCGGGACTAAATACACATCATTACTACTCACCATATCAGGCAGCGGGATAATGGGCGTAAAAGTGATGTGGTCTCCGTCATCTTCCGCTGCGTATTCATTGTCACTGTCGTGGCTCTTGTCCAGCGTGCCGGGGGTTTCTTTAGGGGGAGACTTTGGCTTCAGCGAGAACTCAAATGTATTCTTCTGAGGGAAGCCAAACGGAGAGGACTTCTGCGCTGCTAAGTCTGCAAAAGATACCGTCTTTGGCGCCTCCTTGTTAGGCTCTGTAGTCTTTTCCACAGTAGCTGTTGGAAATCCGAATGTAAAGGTGGTTGGAGCTTTGGAGGTCGTCGTTAGTCCGCCAAATATTGACGGTGCCGGTGTCGGATTGGCTGCGCTGTTCGGAGCGGGAACACTGGGGATACCGAAGGTAAATGTGTGAACAGGAGCGGTAACTGCGGCAGCTTTGTTCTCCTTCTTGGGCATGCTCGGGTCTTTGGGTGTGTCGCACGCAATGCAGTAATCCGTCGTACCAGCATTGTTAATGTAACAAGACTTGCAATCCCAAGATCCGGATTTAGGTTTGAACTGATCTCCCCACCCAGAGACCACTGCTGGTGCGGTGGATACGAAAGTTTCTTTGCTTTCTGTCTTGGGTGTGACAGGGATTTTGGGAGTGTTGCAAGCGACGCAGGTGTCTGCTGTACCAACATTATTGATGTAACAGGACTTGCAATCCCAAGATCCGGATTTAGGTTTGAATTGATCTCCCCACCCGGAGACTGCTGCTGGCGCGGCGGGTACTATGACTGGTTTGGTTTCTGTCTTGGGTGCGACAGGGTTTTTAGGAGTGTTACAGGCAACGCAAGTGTCTGCTGCGTCCACATTATTAATGTAACAAGACTTGCAATCCCAAGATCCAGCTTTAGGTTTGAACTGGTCTCCCCATCCAGAAACCATTGTTGGTATCACGGATTCCGTTTTGGCTATTGGTACTGGTTTCTTGACAGGTTTCTTTTCTGCTTTGGCTATTGTTTGAGCTAAGGTTGCGCTTTCAGCTGCCACAATGTGTGCCGTGCTCGACACTGTTTTAAAGTGCGAGTACACGTCTGGAGACGGGAATGTGATTCTCACTGAAACGGCCTCAGGCAAGGACAGGATCAGCGTGTTGGGCTGGAGCATCAGTTCATCGAATGTCAGTTCTTTGGTCAGTGGAATGTCGCACAGCACATTACCGTTGTGTTCTTGGACCAGCAACAACTTGCACTTCTTACTTTCCTTCTTTGGGGCAAATATTTTAACTCTGCTCACCCCTTTGTCTCTATAGACCATGGAATTCGGGTCAGTCATGAACACACTGGCATACGCTTCGTAAAAAACATTTTCATTAGGGTTGACCGGTGCAGGCTTCATTTCTGCTTTTGGAGCCTCGGTTACTTTAGCCGGAGGAAACACAGTAACCAAGGGATTGGACGCACTAGTGTTCTTGTTGAAAGTGAAACCGGCAAATGGGTTAGGTTTGGTAGCTTCGGGAATGCTGGAGACAGTAGTAGCCGTTGAATCGGGAACAGACTTGAACGTAGGAGTATTGAAGAATTTCAATCCTCCAACGGTTATTTCTTGAGAGGTGTGTTTGTTATCATTCTCCTCATGAATTGCACTCTCATCCTGCCGGGAACTATCAGATAGCTCGGTGTTATTGTGAGTCTGGAAGGCGGTGCTTTCGGTGATGGCTACACAGAACTTTTCATAGAACTCATTGCCGGTGTCGACAGTCTTGAACCGAATGCAGAACATTTCATAATTCAGAGTTTCGTCTGCGAAATCGTTGGCTCCCCAGAAGTACGCCTTCTCTCTGTCTTTCATGGGGCTGATTTCAATTTCGGGCGTGATGAAATGATTGGCACAGATGGTGTGAACACGCTCCCGTCTCATCAGAACTCTAATTTTGCCAGTGGTGTTATTCCTGAGCAACTTGATCTGCCCCAACCCCCTCTCCTTCCATTCTTTAGAAATGAATCTAAACAACTTGGCTCTCGCATCGAACAATACCTCTTCCCCTTCCTCTCCTGTCATGACAGCCACTTCGTCAGGCAAATTGATGATGGGCTTAAAATCTGGGATTGGATCATAACTGTCTGTACTTCTTTCGGAAAGCGTTCGAGATTTGTTCACGCTGCTTTGGTTGTTTTGCACAGAGAAATCAAAGGTTCCCGGCGATCCCAAGAAACTAAAAGGCTTGGCTGCTTCAGATCCCAGAGCAGTGCCAGCTTTGGGAGAGTCAAACAAGCTGAATGGTTTGGGAGTGTTTTGCTCCAACGGAATAGCTCCAAATGGTTTGTTGTTTGGGGTGGAGGTGGATGTGCCTGCGGGGAAGGAGGTGGTTCTCTGCGGGAGAGGAATATGGTAGTCGTGCACAGGCGGGGGCGCCACCGCCACTACTGCGGGAGGAACCACCTGGCTGGGGAAAGCTGCCTGGACAGCCTGCGCCTGGACGGGCTGAGGGGCTGGGAGAGACCTCTGAGCCAGGAGTTCAGAATACAGCGGCTGGTCTTGGAATAAGGCACCAGGAAACATGGGAAGCTGGGGCACACCGGGGTACTGGCCGTACAGTGGATACAGCGCCCCGGGTGGATATATGGGGTAGGCTTGAGCCGGTAGAACAGGGGCGGGTTGTTGTCTTTGTAAATAAGCGCCCGCTTCTTCCTCCAGCATGTAAAGTTCGTTTTCGTCCATTTCTCTGGGTCTCTCCACCGGCGAGCTCTTGATTTTTCCCAGCTCATTCTTCAGCTCCGTAATCTCCTTTTTGAGATCAGCCACATTGGCTGCACTCTCATCTCGATATTCGTTGATCTTGCTTTTGACTTCGTCCACTGACAACTTTAAGCTCCTGAATTGGTCCACGGTGTCTTCGATGTTGTGGCTCTTCATTTCACCCAGTGCTTTTTTCATCTCTCTCACTTCATCGACAAGGGTCCTGTTGGATTCTACCAACACCTTGGTCTGTTCAACAAAGGCGGATATAACAGAGTTCTTTTTCTGCAGTTGCCTTATTTGAGCTTCCAAACTTTCCGGGCTGGGCTGGGGTTCGGCTCGACGTCCCACACGACGAGAGCGGGCAGATCGAGGAGTCAAAGCAACCAGAGATGAATTCCTTACTGCAAAGCTGCTACCGGGCCATGATTCTTCATCACTCGAACATGCATTGTTTTCTTCGGCTTGTATACTATCAGCGGGTTCCATTCTGGAGAAGGATAATTCGATGTTTTGAATGTTGTCTCCTAGTTCAAGGTAAAGAGGATGTTCATTGTCAGCGCGCATGGCTTTAAGTCTATCCGAAGTTAGGTAGACAAACTCTCTGGCTTTGGTTAGACACAACGCTCGTTTAGTTCTCTTTTCAGGATCTGACCGTTCCCTTTCGGGGGTTATCTCATCAGCCAACTTCTTATAGATTTTGTATAGGTAGAAGCTGGCATAGGGAGACTTGATAGTTTCCAATATTTCAATGGCCTTGTCGTCATCTTTATCATTCACACATTGCTCGGCGAGGTAAAGCTTTCCTTCCTCAATGAGAGTTTCCAACTTCTCTTGTGGCAGTTCTCCGCGGGTGTAATCAAACAGCCGCTTCTCCGGAGGTCGAATGGAGATGTTATTACGGATGCGCTCCAGAAGAGGAACTCCAGTGGAGTAGCAGAGGTTGGCTCGCGCCTCCAAGAACCTTCGCTGAGCAGAATCCGTACATTCTTCGGCTCTGCGAGAGAAGGCTCGGGCAACTTCCACCAGCAGTTCGGGATCTAGTCCGTGGCTGCCAACGCAGCGAACAGTCTCAATGCCTCTGGTGAGGGTGAGTCGGCTATCGTTGAGATCAGTGCCCGCCGCTACTTTGATGCGACACGCCGCTTCCCACCATTTGGCCTGGGCCGGAGTGCACAGCTGAGGAGTCAGGACAGGTGGGAGCACTTTGGGTCTGTCATTGTCCCAATATCCCGACTTGTATTCACTCTCTTGAGTCTTTCTAGCAGTGAGTATGGTGCAGTAGAGGAAGGTATCCAGGTCTAGTTTGTTCAGAGTTTCGGCGCCGCAGTTGGACAGATTGTTAACGGAAATCCTCAGTTCATCCATTCCCACGCAGCTGAAGTCCGCTAGACTTTTTGAATTACTTCCCAGCCAGGCCTGATGATGCAGAGATCCCGGTCTCAACAGGGCGGCAACTCTATCTATCTGTTGCAAGTCCTGGGACCTGGGAAAGACTAGAGCTACTTCCGCAAGATTGGAATTAGTGAGTAAGAAGGAAGCCGACATCTTGTCCAAGTGTTCCTTGCTGGTGAACACTTTTCTGTACAGCTTGTCTCTCCAGTGAGCGCCAGAGCAATATTGCGATATCTTCTCCAGGAACACCTTCTTCTTGTCTTTGGCGCAAGTGTTCAACGTGTGTCCGGCCTGGGAACTTCTATAAGCGGCTGCCAGATACCAGGAGGACAGTAGTCTCTGAGAGGAGCCCGGGGCGGCTGAGGGGGCTGGTGCCGGAGGTGCTTTGGGACGCACAGGGGGTTGGAGCGCCAACAGAAGTAACGGAGCGGCGGCACGCACAGACTCCCTCCATTCGCCGGCTTCCCGTCCCGCCTTCTTCAACAGGAGTGTAGCCATGTGCAGACAGAACTGGGCTCCAAAATGCGACAAAGTCTCAGCGCCCAGCGTTCTCGACGGAGCAACACCGATAATGGTCTCCGCCGCTTTGTACAGAGCGCGATCCAGCTTCCAAATAGCGCAAGCGGCTTCTTGCGGACGCCTTCCCTCAGCAAGCGAAAGTTCCGCCAACCTCTCCAACACGGTAAGTTTCAGAAGCCAAAACTCCCATCCTGGTTCATTATTGTTGGATTGTTCCAAAATTTCGTGCACGGCCTCGTTCCACACAATGGAGTCTGCAAAGTTGTCGATGTTCTGAAAGGCGTATGCGAAGGCCTCCTGGGGTGTAGACGCGAGGTGGCGCAGCAGGCGGGCATGGGGCGCAGGGTCCCGGGGGCGCGCGGCAGTCTCAGTGCGCAGCAGGGCGGTGGTGGCTGGGGCACCCGCCCCCTCGGCGCTCAGCAGGCGGGCGCGTAGGGTGTAGAGTGCGGGGTGGTCGGGGAAGGCGGAGGCAGCACGCTCGGCCCAGTAGCGCGCGCTGCCGGCCTCCAGGGGATAGTTCTCCGAGCCCAGCAACTCGCATACTAAACAGAAAAAAACACTGTTAGAAAAACTGATACATGACTGGGTACTAATTGGGTAAATATCTCTTTTCAGTTTGATAAGGCCGAAAATATGTATGAGCTACTATACAGGGTGTATCGGCACTAACCCGACAAACTTTAACCAGCTATTCCTTAGCACATTTGGAGTAAAAAATGTTATGGGCACTTTGCTGTCCGGTAGCATTTTTTTTTTCAATTAAAAACAAAAAAAAATAAATTTCCACACTACATCACTGTCATTGGCATTGCGTTTCGTGTTCAACAGCTGTTATAAGCAAGTATGTCAAAAAGCGTATTCGCTCTTTCGCACACACTAAATAATAATAGTTAAAAATGAAACGAATGGTGCCGTGCTATTTCGTTGTGACTGTAAACGTGCGCCAATATAGGTACACACGTGCATTATTCAACGGAATTCGAATAAAATATTTGCCAGATGGGTTTTCAAACTTTGTCAAAGGGTAAAACAGTGGTGACATGTGGTGAAAATATGAATAATAATTTTTTTATTAAAAAAAAACGTTACCGGACAGCAAAGTGCACATAAGATTTTTTACTCCAAATATGCTAAGGAATAGCTGGTTAAAGTTTGTCGGGTACGTGCCGATACACCCTGTATAATATAGCAGTCCCAGAGAAAGGTTGTAGGTGTCATCATCCATTTAGTATCTTCTGGCTTTTTCGTTTTCACACAAGACGTGCGAGAAGGAAAAGGATGATCGTCGATGATGTACATATGAGCTCTCTCTGGGACTAATTTACTGAATTTTTAGGATTTACAGAAACAAGGCAAAATATCTGTTATCATTCTGGCAGTTCAAAAACCAAGATACCCACAAAAGAAAACACCAAATAAATATTATACATGTCGGATAATTAAAAATAGAATCCAACGTGCTGCTAATAAAAAACGCTAATTATCTGTGAACGAATATATTACTGAAATCTTTTCTCTCTCTTTTGGTTAGATGCACTGAAATTGTAATTCAACCTTGTCAATAAATAGTTGCAATGTCATGCACGAAAATAGCACACAATTGCACAATCAATTATTATCATCCATCGGTCAGGCAAAAATAAAGGCTTTTAGGTGTATTCATAACCAGATGCTCGGAATTTGAACATGAAACGGTTACTAGGAATAGAATTCTACAATATTATATATTTTATTTTCGTCATGCTGTCAAATCGATGTGTCGGAGAACTGGTTTATTTACCTTTCAGTATGAGGTTACTCTGGTTAGAGTCGAACTCCAAGGAGGTCTTGAAGGCTCCAAGGGCCTTCTCGACTTTGCCCAATTTCTGGTAAGCTTGACCCAGGAGAGTATGGGCAGCCGGGTTGTTGTCCTTTACACTCAGGTACATCTCGACATACTTAACACAGCTCTCGAAATCCCCCACGTCAAAGTAGAGCCTCGCAAACGAATATGATCTAAAATTACGCTGAAAAACAAAGCAATATCATGTATCATGTATCGATCTCGCGAGAACCGGTGAAATATTGGCAAACGGTTGGAATCAAAGGGCCGCACGTCACTTACGTCTCTTTCGCTCTTCACCTTCGCCAAAGTCTTGACAACGTGACGATCCACGTCGACCTTGTTGCGAAACATCTTCGGGGATATCCTATTGTACTTTCTTCATGAAAAGAATTATTATTTGCACATAACCTGCGGGTGGCAAAAATGTGTCGTTATAGTCAAAGACAATAATGGCGAGTTGAAAATACCCGACTTTTGGTTTTCCATAGAAACGCACCGCAGACAAAAAATACACAAAGGTTTACTGACCTACCTAGTACCTGCCTACTTAAATTTGCAATAAAACATTATTTCCTCACTCTTTTATTGTCATCGTTTCCTCAATAAAATACAAAATATTTCACATATTTTTTGTTCTTTTTTATAATTTTGCCAATGAATTAAAAATGCGGATTGAATTTAAGCTGAATAAAATTGAATAGTTCACTCATTATTTATAAGTTCATTATGTGTCGATATCATTTAAGTATGTAAATTTGGACAAAACATTTTGTCTAAAATGGCCAAATATAAAGAGGTTTAGGCATTGCGATAGGCATGTGGGCGTACATAATCCTCGGAGCTTTTTCATGGCATGATAAAATCTCAAATATTTAGAGTAAAGTCAGCAACCTAACTTCATGGGAAAATACAATTTGATGCAGCATTTTCAGCAAGAAATGAAAACAAATAAATATTGTGAAAAAAACAGTTTTCTGGAACCTGTGTTATGAAGCCAAAATTAAGTTAATAATATGCCACAGTGAAAATGAAGTCGGTCTGGTGATATTTTTTCCTTCTTAGGCCGTCGTCCCACGGGTCGGTAAGCACTCAACATAAATCGAATGCTGCTAGACCCAGCGCAGAAAATTAAGTTCGCTATGCCTTTCGGTAACCGTCTGCAGAGCAGTTCATTGTGGAATTTTTTTTCGCAGAGTCTTGCATCATTCAGATTATGTCAATGCTTACAGACCCGTGGGACGACGGGCTTACTGTTTTTATTGTTTGGAAAATAATTACACTAATGTCTTTCTGCTCAACGACAATGTCTTGTTTTTTTAAAGGGTATCTCCTGCGGCCAAATGTTTCCAAAATATCCAGTAAAAATAAAGAAATTGGGGCAGGGCCTCAATGTTTTTGTTTTACGTGGCCGATGGATAACCAATGTGTTTGTTTTTGTTTGTTGTTTTGAACACATTTTGCCGCTGGAGACCGACTAGTTAAATTACATCTCCTACGCACAAAATGTTTTTTTCTTTAGAAACACAAAAAATTGAACCATTGGGATGTGGCCACTGACCATAATGTTTTTGATTGCAAACATTTGTTTTTTACTTGTTGTGTAATGTTTTGAAAAGCAAAACATTTTTTACTCAGGAGACCCGCCTTGAAGGCACAAACATTTATGTTCACGTATATGTCTATGGGTCATTCCGCCGTTTCGTTCAAATTTGCCTGTTTCCGCGGATTTTTTTTTTTTTGCCTTTTTACTATATATTTTTATAGAAATGGGTTCCCGTACCTATCAGATGTATAAAAGTGAAAAGGGCACCTTTGTGCGACACTTGGATTCGAAGAAAATTGATGGAAGGTAATGAAGGTGTGGATGGTAATGAAAAACTGTTGGATGGTAATTTAAAAATTTGGATGGTAATGAAGTTTGGTAATGAAATATTAATAGATGGTAGTGAACATGTTTAAGGTTCTTAAAATGTCTGTGAATAATGAAATTTGAATAGAAATTGAATAATAAAATAGATTTCAAATCATGCTAAGTATCATTTGACGTGGTGAGCGGATTAGGAAAAAGAAGAAAAACCTATTATAGTGAAAAACTAAATGCTTTATTCAGACTTTTGAACATTGGAGACAAGAAATACATTTTTTCATACGTAATCAGTTCTGCTTACTTATGCTTTTGCAATATCTGTATGAATTGTTAAAAAATAATGGAAAAAAATATCAAAATACAAATTAAGAAAAGGCAGCTGGAACATCAAACCCAACACAACTAAAATTTTCCTATTATACTACTTACCCAGAAATTATAAGGAATAGTCAAATTCTTTATAATTACGTTTTATAAGTAGGTTTGTACACAAGAAATACAAAATTTTCACATTCCTAAGCAAACATTGTAATATTTGAAAAATAGAAATAATAAAAATAATAATTAAAAATAAGAAAAAATCAGAAGTCAATTGAAATGCAGTTTAAAATAAAATCAGAGATACTTAAAACAAACACAACATATGTAACTAATAAGTACAAGATAAAGGTCTTACATCTAAATAGGAACATAATATTTAAGGAACTTGAGATCATTCTTGTGAAAGTTTTTGCTGGAAAACTATTTCAAATCAAAGTTCGGCAAATTTTTGAAAGTGAATTGTCCTCTTTCATTCTCATCTGGATCTTGCAAGCGCTGAAGAATTTGTGATTCCAAAATGAAATCGTCGTCACTAATTGTTGGCCAGACAAATTTTTTGGAATTCCCTTGAGCTTTTTTCAAAAAAAATACTTTGTACTCTAGTGTGTACGCATGTTTTCCAATAATTTTCCCAATGAAATGATGTGTCGTGTTAGTTATTTTATATTGAACCATTATCCAGTCATCTAAGTAGTATTTGAATGGCGCCTCCTTATCCTCTTTGTTGGTTTCCTCGTCAATGTCCATGTGTGGGAGTTCCACAGTTTTGGGGGACTGCTGTTTTGATTCATCGAAATCAGGATATTCTACTCTTAGGGATCGGATGAACTTCTCGAACTCACATTGATCGAAAGGATTGAATTCTTGCGTACTATTTTTATAAAGGGAATAATGCTGATAGCGAACGGGACGTTTGAGAGTATTTTCACTTTACATTTCTTTTCTATAGTTTTAGCAGGCTCTGGCGTTGAAGCAATAGTATCGTCCAAAAACATGGAGCCGTCGAATTCGCTCAATAGCATATTGTCATCAATATTATTGAAAATAGTAGACGAGTCAATTTGTAGGCTTAAGTTTTCAATATTCATGTCAACTGTGACATCTACCCGTCTGGCTGTCTACATAGTAAAGTACTCCTGTATGAAGAGAGACTTGTCCTCGGCTGCCACCAAAATGAAAGGACTGAATTTCTTCATGGTATTTCAACCAATAGTTCTCGCTAAAATCAACATGTATGAGAACCTCCGTGTCTGTCAGATTATCTTTCAATTCTCTGATAGCGGAGTACTGCATTACGATGTTTCGTGTGTGTTTTAAGAAAACATCCATGGTGGCATCTAACTTTTCGATTATTTTACGAGGGTTGTCCTCGAGCTTCTTTTTAGTTGTTATGGTTTTCATTTTCTGGATTCCATCCTTTCCCCTGTAGGTTTGTTTTTCTATTGTCCACTCATAGTAGTTAATGTTTGTGCTGTTATTAAATTCTCCGTAATTATATCATTGTATAAAAAAATCGATTTTCAAATAAAAATTCGCAGGGTAAATTTTAACAGATTGTTTTTCCATATCAGTAAATAGATAAAACGAAAATATGTATTTCACCAAAACTGAAATTGTCCGACGCTAGAACGCAAGAAACTGCTTTTATTGATAATATTAACTTTTATGAACCCCCAAACATGGTCCCAGATGCACGTAAAAATAACCCTTACAAATTTATCACTACCCTCCACACCTCTAAATTACCATCCGGCAAAAAATTTTACGATACGGAAGGTAATGAGACGGAGGGTAATGAGGTTTTGACAATCTTTCCTTAATAACTCGCTTAATAATGACATTACAAATCTTTATGTTTCAATAAAAAATAGTATGACTAATTATAGTTTATAGGTTCATGATTCGAATTTTTAAAACATGTACTTACTTTAAAAAATGCTGGAAGGTAATGATGCCTGGTCGGTGACAAAGTCGTTTTCGAGCACGGAGATCGCAGATATTTCTTTATTCAGCGACGCACGTCCTCCCCCGTCCAGATATAGCGGTACACTGATTAGTAACGGAGGCGCGGGGTGGGGTACAGCTGACGAACAGTGACAAACACGGTCACAATTTTAATTACCGCTTTGGCGGAAGACGACAGCGATTTTTTCTGGACAAAAACAAAATCTCAATTCTTTCTATGATACAGTAACTTTAAAAATAAATTAAACACCAATAAATATGCAAAATTAGTTGTACATTCAGGTCGATTAATGAATGTAGTGATTTTACTAGTGTAAAATGTTCTTATTTATTGATCAATTTACCGGTCCCTCATTTACACGGGGAAGGTAATGAGATTTTAGCATGTTTTTTGTATACCATAAAGTTATTAAGTAACAAATGCCTAATCCGGTAAATACTACTTTTTCCTTTTTTAAATAACTACATTTTCCAATAAAACTTTCTTGAAAAACATTATTTTTCATATGACTTTTTTGCAAGAACATGCGATTTGAACGAAACGGCGGAATGACCCCTATGCTCATGTTTTATCCATACCATAGATAAACCGCCTCAAGTTCCAGTTGTCAACAAAACGTCCATGTGCATGTGCTCGGCTGTCACAATCTTGAGACGTAAATTATATAAATAAATCTCAACAATGGGGAAATCAAAGAAAATTAAACCCGCTAAAATATCAAAGAATGGTCCGCTAGACGAACAGATCCACGACTCCAACGTAGCCAAAAACAAATCTAGAAGTAAAATACGGAAGCACAAAGATGAGGACGAAGAGGTTAGAAACTATTTGTTAAATACATATAATGTGTTTTTCATTATTGTTATTATTTTTAATCTCGAAATGTATTTTTTTCTTAGTATATAGATGCAGGATTATCAAAGAAAATCCTGTCGGCTGCCCGGGAGCAACAGAGAGAGCTACAAGAGACAATAACCCCCGTCACATCTCTTTCGCTTCTCACACGATCTTCTAAAAATGGTAAATTACTTTACTAACCCAAACTAAGAACCTAACAACCTGTTTTGTGCCTGTAAATAGTTGTTTCTTGTAGTAACCAAACGCGCGCCCAACAAATGTACACGGTTGACATTTGTCACATGAGAACTGGTTCGCTTCTATTACTCGTTCTTAAGTTCAGCAGCTCGGCTGTTTCCTCACTCCTTCACTTCTTCCTCTCCTCAAATATACCCTCCACACAGCATCCCCAGAGATGTGGAGTTAATGTAAAGTTTAAAAAAGTAAGTATAATTTCCATAATCTGTGCCTAAAAGTGCGGCGGTTAGGGAAATAATCGCCTTTATGTGTTGACGAATGAGGAGATATACCGATTAAACGTTTGATGTCTGAAATAAACAATACAACTCTGTTTCAATGTGTATGGGAAATACATGCCTCTATGTGTTGACGAATGAGGAGATATACCGATTAAACGTTTGATGTCTGAAATAAACAATACAACTCTGTTTCAATGTGTATGGGAAATACATGCCTCTATGTGTTGACGAACGAGGAGATATACCGATTAAACGTTTGATGTCTGAAATAAACAATACAACTCTGTTTCAACGTGTATGGGAAATACATGCCTCTATGTGTTGACGAACGAGGAGATATACCGATTAAACGTTTGATGTCTGAAATAAACAATACAACTCTGTTTCAAGGTGTATGGGAAATACATGCCTCTATGTGTTGACGAACGAGGAGATATACCGATTAAACGTTTGATGTCTGAAATAAACAATACAACTCTGTTTCAAGGTGTATGGGAAATACATGCCTCTATGTGTTGACGAACGAGGAGATATACCGATTAAACGTTTGATGTTTGAAATAAACAATACAACTCTGTTTCAACGTGTATGGGAAATACATGCCTCTATGTGTTGACGAACGAGGAGATATACCGATTAAACGTTTGATGTCTGAAATAAACAATACAACTCTGTTTCAAGGTGTATGGGAAATACATGCCTCTATGTGTTGACGAACGAGGAGATATACCGATTAAACGTTTGATGTCTGAAATAAACAATACAACTCTGTTTCAAGGTGTATGGGAAATACATGCCTCTATGTGTTGACGAACGAGGAGATATACCGATTAAACGTTTGATGTTTGAAATAAACAATACAACTCTGTTTCAACGTGTATGGGAAATACATGCCTCTATGTGTTGACGAACGAGGAGATATACCGATTAAACTTTTGATGTCTGAAATAAACAATACAACTCTGTTTCAAGGTGTATGGGAAATACATGCCTCTATGTGTTGACGAACGAGGAGATATACCGATTAAACGTTTGATGTTTGAAATAAACAATACAACTCTGTTTCAACGTGTATGGGAAATACATGCCTCTATGTGTTGACGAACGAGGAGATATACCGATTAAACGTTTGATGTTTGAAATAAACAATACAACTCTGTTTCAACGTGTATGGGAAATACATGCCTCTATGTGTTGACGAACGAGGAGATATACCGATTAAACGTTTGATGTCTGAAATAAACAATACAACTCTGTTTCAAGGTGTATGGGAAATACATGCCTCTATGTGTTGACGAACGAGGAGATATACCGATTAAACGTTTGATGTCTGAAATAAACAATACAACTCTGTTTCAAGGTGTATGGGAAATACATGCCTCTATGTGTTGACGAACGAGGAGATATACCGATTAAACGTTTGATGTCTGAAATAAACAATACAACTCTGTTTCAAGGTGTATGGGAAATACATGCCTCTATGTGTTGACGAACGAGGAGATATACCGATTAAACGTTTGATGTCTGAAATAAACAATACAACTCTGTTTCAAGGTGTATGGGAAATACATGCCTCTATGTGTTGACGAACGAGGAGATATACCGATTAAACGTTTGATGTCTGAAATAAACAATACAACTCTGTTTCAAGGTGTATGGGAAATACATGCCTCTATGTGTTGACGAACGAGGAGATATACCGATTAAACGTTTGATGTCTGAAATAAACAATACAACTCTGTTTCAAGGTGTATGGGAAATACATGCCTCTATGTGTTGACGAACGAGGAGATATACCGATTAAACGTTTGATGTCTGAAATAAACAATACAACTCTGTTTCAAGGTGTATGGGAAATACATGCCTCTATGTGTTGACGAACGAGGAGATATACCGATTAAACGTTTGATGTTTGAAATAAACAATACAACTCTGTTTCAACGTGTATGGGAAATACATGCCTCTATGTGTTGACGAACGAGGAGATATACCGATTAAACGTTTGATGTCTGAAATAAACAATACAACTCTGTTTCAAGGTGTATGGGAAATACATGCCTCTATGTGTTGACGAACGAGGAGATATACCGATTAAACGTTTGATGTTTGAAATAAACAATACAACTCTGTTTCAACGTGTATGGGAAATACATGCCTCTATGTGTTGACGAACGAGGAGATATACCGATTAAACGTTTGATGTCTGAAATAAACCATACAACTCTGTTTCAACGTGTATGGGAAATACATGCCTCTATGTGTTGACGATCGAGGAGATATACCGATTAAACATTTGAAGTCTGGAATAAACAATATAACTCTGTTTCAACGTGAATTGAGATTTTCGGTAAAGTTTCGGGATCGCTGGCCACACTTAAAATGAATATTTTTTAGAAAAAATCTGTAAAAGCCAACTATTTGCATTCGGGACGATGGCCAGCTATCGCGAAAGT
This sequence comes from Hesperophylax consimilis, assembly GCF_061612785.1. Taxonomy (NCBI): domain Eukaryota; kingdom Metazoa; phylum Arthropoda; class Insecta; order Trichoptera; family Limnephilidae; genus Hesperophylax; species Hesperophylax consimilis. Next base: position 1,541,142 of record NC_142861.1, on the reverse strand, counting down.
TTACCAAGTCTTCTTATTGGGATAACCCGTACAGTGCCCAATAAATCAGTTTGTGCATTCACTGTGCGCGGCTCAATTTTGGCATTTTTTTATTTTGCCATATCAACAAACGAAATTCATTCTACAAACTTACACGTTGGGGGTACAACATGGGTTAACAACGTTACAACATGGGTCTCTTCAAGACCCATGTTAAATCCTTTATTTCTACCACTCTAAAACAGCATCTCTGATGATATTTATTTATTTGCTACCGGTTTCGCCAAATCCGTGTCATTCACTAGCAACCTTATTTGCCAACGGTTTCACCACATCCATGTCATTCACTAGCAATCCTATTTGCTACTGGTTTCACCACATCCGTGTCATTCACTAGCAATCTTATTTGCTACCGGTTTCGCCACATCCGTGTCATTCACTAGCAATCTTATTTGCTACTGGTTTCACCACATCCGTGTCATTCACTAGCAATCTTATTTGCTACCGGTTTCGCCACATCCGTGTCATTCACTAGCAATCTTATTTGCTACCGGTTTCGCCACATCCGTGTCATTCACTAGCAATCTTATTTGCTACTGGTTTCACCACATCCGTGTCATTCACTAGCAATCTTATTTGCTACCGGTTTTGCCACATCCATGTCATTCACTAGCAATCTTATTTGCTACTGGTTTCACCACATCCGTGTCATTCACTAGCAATCTTATTTGCTACCGGTTTCGCCACATCCGTGTCATTCACTAGCAATCTTATTTGCTACCGGTTTCGCCACATCCATGTCATTCACTAGCAATCTTATTTGCTACCGGTTTCACCACATCCGTGTCATTCACTAGCAATCTTATTTGCTACCGGTTTTGCCACATCATTGTAATTCATTAGCAATCTTAATTGCTACTGGTTTCACCACATCCGTGTCATTCACTAGCAATCTTATTTGCTACCGGTTTCACCACATCCGTGTCATTCAATAGCAATCTTATTTGCTACCGGTTTTGCCACATCATTGTAATTCATTAGCAATCTTAATTGCTACTGGTTTCACCACATCCGTGTCATTCACTAGCAATCTTATTTGCTACCGGTTTCACCACATCCTTGTCATTCACTATCAATCTGAAAACTAAAAAACTTACTCTGAAATAAAACTCAAATGCAAAATATTATAAACGAGAAATAACCCGAGGGAAATTATTATCTTCAGGGGAGAGTTATGTAAAAAAAAACAAGGCATCAAAACAAACATCGCATTTATTAAAGTCGGTTAAAAATCTTCCTACGACGGCAACACTAATATTTTGTTATGTATGGCCTTGTCGTTTTGTATTTCCAGACAGCCAAAGCGAGAGCGAGGAGGAAGCAGAGCCGGTGGGTCATGAGGAACCGGACCTATTCTACGAGAATATCCTGGTGGAGGAGGAAGACGAGCGCGCGCTGCAGATGTTCATGTCCCGGGAGCCACAACCCACGCGCACCCTCGCCGACATCATCCTCGACAAGATCACCGAGAAGCAGACCGAGTTGCAGTCGCAGTTCAGTGACACGGACATGCAGCTGCAAGATTTGGATCCCAGGTAATTGTTATTTATTTAGTTATTAAGAAGATTTGTATTACTGTTGTTGTTCTTTATTTAGTTACTAGCTGACGTGCACCCGGCGTTGCACGACTTTTCTCTACTTTCAATAAATATAATATCCATGTATTATATATATATAAACCTTCTGGAAGAAATTCTCTATATGATAGTGAAAACCCTCTCAAACTCTGTTGCATAGTTTAGAAGAACTAAAAGTTCAAACAGACAGTCGTGGATAGTGACTTATACTATTTAGGGTTCCATGATAACTCAACACAGTGACAATTCAACACACTTGTAAAAAGTGTTATAAAGTGATAAGAAACGATGAAAAAAATAAAATTTAAACCTAACCTAACCTAACCTACTACCCAATTAATAAAGTTTTTGTTTCATCGCTTTCCATGACTTTATATAACTTTTTATAAAGATGTGATGAATTATCATTTTGATGATTTATCCGGTCAGCACATTTAGATATACCAATGTATTGTCACGATTACTAATTTACTAAAAGTTTATCAGGAAACGGCCTCTAATCCCGTTTTTAGTTCATTATGATCTGGGATGTTCCGGAACATTCCAGAGTATTCCTGAATATTTCACAACATTCTAGAATGTTCCGGGATGTTCTGGAATGTTGTGGAATGCTCTTGAAAATACTCTTGAATGTTCTGGACTGTTCTAGAGGGCAAAACTTCCAGCCCTTATATCTTCAAAAGCACGCCCTTCAAGTACAAACTGGAACCGACTTCATGGATGGGGGATAGAGGGCTACCACACCATCCCTTGATCGTTCCGGAACTCATTTCTGAGTTTTGGCAGCACGCACATTGTGTACTTACTTTTATAATATCTATTGATTACTGTTGTTTTTTTCCTTTAGTGATTACTGTTGTTTTTTTATGTAGTTATTACTGTTGTTGTTTTTTTTTGTAATAAATACATCATTATATATTATAATCTTTTTCTCAACATTTCAAATATAAAACAAAAAAAACATGTAACTTTTTCCCGCATAATAAAGTTACGTAAAATAATGACAGATGTAAGAAATGTCCGCCAGTTGGTGTCAAATGCCAAATGTCCACGTCTATACACGGTGTCCGGAAACTCGTAGTACAAGCGGGAAACTGGAGAATCTACACCACATGGGGAACCCAAAAAAACATAAAGTTTTTTGATTTGAGCATTTTCAAAAAAAAAAAAAAAACCAAAAAAAATATTTTTCGGCTATTTTAGGGTTAAAGTTTTTTCTGGTGTTTAGGGTTGAATAACATATGTTTTAACCCTGCAGAGCAGAAATATTTTATGATTACACCGGGTTAAATGAAGGGTGATTTCAAAATAATGCTTCAAATCCGAGTTTCTTCATTTGTTTTACTTTCAAATAGTTTTAATTAGTTGGGTACTTTGATCTTCAGTAATAATTTATAAGAATTTGATTAAAAAAAAAAAAAAAAATCAACTTCAAACTCGATTTACTCGATAACGAAAGCTCAAATAAAAAAAAAAAATACTACAAAATCGACTCCAAATGTGATGTAGATTCACCAGTTTCCCACTTGTACTACGAGTTTCCGGACACCCTGTATAAAAAATTGTGAACATAAAACAAGGTTATTTTATTCTAATTATTATAGAGACGAAGGAGACTGTCTGGTGTAGCTCAATATGTAATGTATTGTTTGTACTCTCCCAGGGTGAAGCAGTTATATGAGGGCGTGCGCGACGTGCTGAAGCGCTACCGATCGGGAAAGCTTCCCAAGGCCTTTAAGATGATCCCGAACCTCCGCAACTGGGAGCAGATTCTCTACATCACTGAACCCGCGGCCTGGTCCGCCGCATCAGTTTACCAGGTACGCACAGCACACTGTATAACACATATACAGTTGATTCAGCTTAATTAGTACACCGGTTTATCATGACAGCCCGTTATTTGGGACAAAACCCAAGGAACAGAAACCAAATGCAGAATCCAATTGTATCTTCCAGAATGCGACTATTACATATTGCTCAGTAAAATTTAACCTTCAGGCCAGTTCTCACAGTTCGTATTTTTAAAGTTAGTGTAGCTTCCCACATTTGCAGATTCGACCCTACAATAAAACAATTCTTTGGCCTGGTATTTTTATAAACATATTGCCTTGTTTGTATCATTTATGATTTAAGAATTGGTGACATTTTACTGCAAGCGGCGGCGGCTTTCAAATAGAGCTGTTCGCTTTCTATTTTATGATGACCCTAGTTAAACCATTATGCCTAAAAATATTTTCCAATACCTTTCCCACCCCTGTCCCATAGTAATAAAAGCCCCAAATAAAGTTTCATCTCCCTTAAAATAATTCCTTTAAAATATTTGTATTGTTTAAGTCACGTTTGTAACATTAAAAATAGTTAAGTGCATTTTATTTATGTTAAGAATGTTGTTTGCCAACGAGCGGGTGGAACATCTTTATTTTGGTAAAATGTCCTTCAGAATTTAGTTTAAATACAGATACCTCCCAGAAAAAGGACAGTATTGCAGTGTTGCTATAACTGGTAGGTACATGCGTACCTAGGCAGTCAGTCGTGAGATAATTACTAGGTTTATGTAAACCTAGGGAAAACTGAAGAATAAAGGAAACTAGACCTTTATTTCTTTCAGTTTAAGTTTTGGCAGAGGAAAATAAGATCCTCTGCAATTATATTGTGAATTAATAAATTTATATGTCAAGAAGAAGAAGTGTTTTCCTGCATTCCATCTGACGGCGTGTTCTCGTACCACGAGAACAGAAACACCAATACTAATTTTCTTTGGTTATCTGGGATAACATTCCATATTATTGGAACAAATTCCCATCTAAAGGCGATGCAAAACATGTCCCAGTAAACAAAGTTAAGAAAGGCAGGCATTATTGTTGTTTGTCCTCTGTGTGTTCCATATATTTAAAGGGTCCATCACGGAAATTGCATATTTTTTATTACGCAGAAAATGTATAAAACTTTTTTAAATTTGTGAAAAACAATCGAAATTTTTTGGAGAACTACCGGTGCAACTACGCACAGCTCTCAATTCAATGGCTGTATTATGCGATTAGTTTCCATGCAACCTTATCTTATCCTTATATTATCAGATATGGCAATATTCACTGGCCTCCTCGCTCCCCCGATCTAAGCTTATGTGACTTCTTTTTGTGGGGATAACTCAAGTCCCGAGTATATGTTGACAAGCCAGACTGCCTTGAAGATCTCAAGATGAAAATCCAGGGGGAAATGGTTTGGATTCCATGTCAGATGTTAATTGACGCTACTTTAAGTTTTCAGAACCTAAAATCATGCATAATTCCCTACTTACACTATGTTGTATCATAAATCAAAATCTATTTTGAACTAAACTGACCGTGTACATCTTATTTGAAAACCATGCGATTCCCGTGAAGGACCCTGTATATACAGGGTTTTCCAATAAGAGGTGTTATTTTGATATTCAATCGTAAAAGATCAATGGTTTCGTTGCTTGTGTGGCACGTAGCGCCGTCTTGTTGAAAGTAAACGTTGTCCAGATCAATACCATCCAATTCCGGCCATAAAAAATCATTAATCATCTCTCGATAGCGCAATCTATTCACCGTAACTGTTGCTCCAGCCTCATTTTCGAAAAAGTAAGGTCCAATGACTCCGCCGGACCATAAACCGCACCAAACAGTCACACGTCGAGGATAGAGAGGCTTTTCAACAATAACTCTTGGGTTTTCCGAGCCCCAGATGCGACAATTTTGCTTGTTGACGAAGCCACCGAGGTGAAAATGGGCCTCATCACTCAAGATGATTTGCATTTGATTCACTCAAGTGAATTTTAATAATTTCAATGCATTGTTGAAGCGTGTATCGTTCCATTTTTATTAATGGCGTAGTTTCTACTTGTCAAATGTCAAAAAATGACATCTTCAAAAGTAACATCTACCGAAATAGCGGGCTATTCAAAATAACACCTTTTATTGGAAAACCCTGTATATATGTATATGCTTTTACTAATTGGAGACTTTAGGGGTGGCGGATTAATGAAAGAGTAACTGTATTTGAATGTCATAAAGTTATGATCTCAAATAATGGATTACTCGATTGATTATGGATTTATTGAGACGGCTGATAGATAGATAAATAACTGCTTTTATGCCACTTTTTTGGTAAAGAGTTAAAGTGGTGGAGAGTCATTAAGAGAAATATTATTTTTCTGCGCTGTGTACATATTAGTTGATTTAAAATTTGTTTACATTGGCTTAGTTATTTTTTCCCATTACATACAATGTTCTGTCAATGTTGTTCCCAGGCCACCAGAATATTTGCATCAAACTTGAAAGAGAAGATGGCCCAAAGATTCTACAACCTCGTCCTGCTGCCGAGAGTTCGGGATGACATTGCAGAATACAAGAAGATCAACTTCCACTTGTATCAGTCCCTCAGAAAGGCCCTATACAAGCCCGGCGCATTCATGAAGGGCATTCTCTTACCACTTTTAGAGGTAAGATATGTGAGCGGATCAATCAGACACATTGCACCTGGCAACTTATTTTGGGGAATATTCCTTAAGCCCAATTTCTACTGATTTATAACGAATAATGATCTAAGATTTTCACGGCCAAAAGTATTTTTGTTATTTGAGTCGTGTAATTTCTATACCCGCTATATCAACTTTCATTGATTTGGAGAAAACCGCAAAAAACTGTCACATCTCTAGCGTACATAAGTAAATGCATTAAAATTTTTTATATAATGAATTGGAGTAATAAAATTTCGAAAAGCATTTATTTTTCAATATATGTCTAGCAATAATTAAGTAATTTCGATAAATAAAATGGATATAGCGGATTTTGATACTCACTTCGTGATTTTGAAAGTCAACTGAGGCGACATGGCGGGTTTAGAAACTCACGCGTAGATCATTTTGACACACGAGCGTGGCGTCAGAGCGGCGGCCATATTGTATTTTGGCAAAATAACTGCTTGTGATTCGTTGAATCCGATATAGCGGGTTTTGATAGTGACTTTCTGTATGATATAGCGGATTTGGTTTCTCACTCGCAGTTTTAACATGGTTTTTGGTCGTGATAAGGAGGGTTTTGAAACTCAATTTTAGGCTCCTCTTGTTGCTCGCAAAAATGTGAACAAGATGTCATACTCAGATCATTTTGTCAAAAAATCGGATATAGCGGGTATAGAAATTATAGGATTCATTTGTTTTTGGGGTGTTATCTTAACACATCTGCCCTGATGATGGACACTGCAATGCTCTCCGAAACGTTGGCTAAAGAAGGAGTTAGCGCAACACGGCATAACACCCCAAAAAAAAACAACAATGATTTATAACAAGTTTCTCGTCAACTCCTAAAGTTTCAAAAAAAGAAGAAATTATTTCTGAAGATAATATCCATACATTTCTTATGCCGAAATTACATGAAAATCCCTCGATGAAAAAAAATCACAAAGCAAGCTCCGAAAATTATTAAAAACACGTTTTGTTCTGTTATTTAATATATTATAGGCATGAAAATATTCCCAGTGTATCTTTAAATGCAATTAAAGCATTTGTTGAGAGATTTTTGCTCTATTTCAAACGAGTCGTGTTTTATTAAATATTTTCACCATTTTCGCTTAATTATTAGCGCATTCCCGTAACATTTGTATTTATATATCTCTCTCTCAAACCATTTTTGAACGCTTACTACGGGGCCTTAAATGGGGAATATTGCCAGAATTTTCATGGCGTCTAAATAATTTGCTAAAATGTCTCATTGTTGTGAAGTCCAAATTCTGGTTTGTAGTTAATAGAATATTATTATAGTTTTAGGCCATTCTTATACTGAGGTACTTACACATCCGAACATGATTTGAATGCTAAATTTGTTCTGTAGGTGTGGGAAATATTCTTGTTTATTTAACGACTAGCTAACGTGTACACGGTGTTGCTGGAGGTTAACCTTAGGAGATAGACGTATGCTATTAAGGACTTTTCTGTAGCTCTTTTTAAGATATACAATTCCGTAGTACATTGTTTTGATGTATCTCATAAGGTTTAGCCAGCGTTAGCAATGGAAGCGCCCAAAAATATATATTTTTACCACTTGATTAAAAAACATGGACTTTTCTCTACTTTCTACAAATATAATATGCATTTATAATATACATAAATCTTCCGGAAGAAATTCTCTAAATGATAGTGAAAACCCTATCAAAATCCGTTGCATAGTTTAGAAGAACTAAGCGCAAAAACAGACAGACGCGGGTAGCGAGAACAATATTACTGTCTTCATCGCTAGAGTCACTTGACATTGTATTAATTCAACGACTGCACTTGAAAAAATGATCAAGTTCAATATACATAATTCGGGTAGCGCCGAGTACGGAAATCAGTTTTAAAGAGTAGCATATCGGTTGCTACTTGTGGTTGCGTCACAGTTACGTAACTCTGCCTACAAAGGGCATTAAAATAGATATAAAATATAAAAATTTTATGGCTTGTTAAAATATACGGAAGAAAAATTCCCTCGCTTGCACGCTACCCCCTTTCACGAAAACATTATATCTTGATTGTTTGATTTCCAGTCTGGCAACTGCACCCTTCGGGAAGCCATCATCATAGGGTCGGTGCTGGCGCGCAACTCGGTGCCTATTCTGCACTCGTGCGCAGCGCTGCTGAAGGTGGCAGAGATGGACTACACAGGAGCCAATTCCATCATCCTGCGCGTATTCTTCGACAAGAAGTACGCGCTGCCCTACCGAGTAGTAGATGCCTCCGTCTTCCACTTCTTGAGGTATGCATCGCTCTTTATAATTCATGGCTAATTATATATTTACTTTAAATTAGTATTTCTATGTGTTTAAATAATTTCTTTTTTGATAAAATATTCTTTCTCACAAAAGACTTCACATTTTAAAATACATTAAAGTCATAGACATATGAATATTAGTAGACCTGCCCTAAGTGATTAAAAGCGTATTATTCCCCACTCCCCATACCGGTTCCATTGGAGCCGGCTGGGCTCGCGTATGGCTTCCCGTGAATCTTGAGAATGTGACGTCATCATTCTTGTTCGAACTAGCGTCGAGCTATGGTCGAGGCATTTTATGAAATAACACGGCAAAATAGTGGCTTGTGATATGAAAACTTGTAAAAATAGATGTGAAAAAGAGAATAAACCCAATTGTCGTATTACATTCCATATGTAAGCATCATTTTAAGCTTATTCACGTCGTATAATATATGAATCAGTTGTAGAAACATATACTATCACATCGAGCCAACATTGGTCGAATGCAGCGATTCTCAAGTGTGCGCATCGTTGTTACTGGGAAGTAAATTATGAACACTTATAAAAGTGTCTTAACTAAATACGTAAACAAAATATTCGACTCTGAAAATAGAAGAAATTTTTTTTGCCGAATTTGGACTTCGCAAATTTGTTCATAACGTGGCGAGTAATTTGCGCTCCCATGTAAAAATGTCTATTCATTCAAAAGCAGATTTTACTTTTAAGAACTAAATGGTGATATTATAATGCGAGATGCCTATATACTGTCAGATTGATTTATTGACGAATCACAGTCAGCTTTACCCCCTTCGTTCTTCAACAGTTGATTTTACCCCTCACCTTTAATTTCTAGTCTATATATTCATATGTCTGTGATTAAAGTACTTAAGTAGAACTGAAATTGCCTGTCAGGTGTAACTATAAACCCAAAGTTAAATGTTTTGAAATATGTAATGCAGATTCGAGCGAGACAAGCGCGAGCTGCCCGTCCTGTGGCACCAGGCGCTGCTGACCTTCTCGCAGCGCTACAAGGCCGACATCTCCCTGGAGCAGCGGGAGGCGCTGCTAGCCCTGCTGAGGAAACAGTCCCACCCGACCATCACTGCCGAGGTGAGCCACCAACCTACCAACTACTTTACATAGTCCGTAGCAGTGAACTAGTGGCTTTCGTAAAGCTCATCTCGTTTCTACATCGCCCGGCTTTTAGCACAAAACCTTACCGGACGAGCTGTTAGTATAAGGCCATTTGTATAATGGCCTGAGTCACTTTCATTATGTTTTACTGTTTGCAAATGATCAGAAATCCAAATTATCATCTTCTGATTCCACAATGTGTTGTCCCAGACCCAGATCTGAACCTTCATTGGCACCATAGGGGAATTGGAGTTTCCGATGACAGAGTTAGATTATTTAATTAACATTTTCACTCCAAACAATGTCAGGAATCACTGGTTAAAGTTTGCAGTCATGTACGTCCCTTAAACACCCTGTATACCTTGATTCAGTTTTGAAATACACTCACTTTAACATAAATTGACAGTCTGAATGTGCTTTAAACACAAAAAGGGAGTTAAATGGTCAATGAGCTCTTTAGCCGTAACTTCTGAAAACATTCTGAACAACTTTCTGAATTCATTTATCTAAGCTCGAACGGATAAATTTTTTTTTATAATATTGATTACATTTTATGCTTTTGACTGTCCAACTAGGAAGGATTCCCGTTTTAGGACAGTCGAATTTGCAGGTTTCAAGTTATCCTAGACGAATACAGGATTTAAGACTAGATAAAATAAGTATGTTAAAACGAAGATACATACATGATTGCGTATATAAAATTTTTCAATTCTACGATCTTCGTTAGTCTGCCTCCGTTCTTTAATAAGCCAGTAATTTTGCAAATCGAACAACATTATTAACAAAAGTTTTGTATGTGGTCAAGGGGTAAGGCCTCGACTAGCAACCTGGAGGTTGCGGGTGCAAATCCCGATTGTGTTTTCACAAGACTTATTTCAAATAATATATGTAGTGTATTTGTGGCACGTTCTAGAGTGGAAGATACTCTCAGTATCGCCCTGGTGTAAGGCCACCATTCAGAATTAAAACGTTGTTTAAAATGGCTTTGACCATGTTTGGTGACCAGATCTGAATAGCCAGGTACAACCCCACCTTCCTCTCCCCCATCTCCCTCCCCTCTCCGCTACCTTCAGCCTCACCCAATTGAGGATGCCATAGTCTCACATAAAAATAATATAACCGAATCTCTTAATTCATTACCAAGCCACCTCAGTTTATCTCAGCGACTTTTCTATCAAGGTTTGATATTAAGCCCCGCATACCGATTTATAACACATTTCTCTTGAACAATTTAAGTTTTTAACTTCCCCATAAAATATACTATGTTGTTTTTGAAAATAATTTTTATACATTTGTAAAGCCGAAACAGTAATTATATAAAATTCCCTCGATAGAAAAAAATCGCAAAGTGTGCTCCGAAAATTATTAAAAACACATTTTGTCCCGTTATTAAACACATCATGAAAAAATTCACAGTGTATCTTTAAATGCAACTTAGGCATTTGTCTAGATATTTTTGAACTATTTTAAACGAGTCGTGTTTTATTAAATATTTTCACAATTTACGCTCAATTATTATCGTTTTTTAATATTAGTGCGCTCCCTCTAACATTTGTATTTACATATCACTCTTTCAAACCATTATCTCCTTTTTATTTTAACGCTTACTACGGAGCCTTAAGCTCGTCTTTGATCGCCAAGTTTCTCATTCGATTCTAATTTGTAACTCGTGCATCTCTTCTTAAAAATGTTATTTCGGTCTTGGATCGCCGAGTTTCTCATTCGATTCTAATTTGTAACTCGTGCATCTCTTCTTAAAAATGTTATTTCGGCAGTTGAATTGTAGAGCGTATTTTCTCATTCGTCATCCGGAGTTGACGACTGTATGTAAGGGTGTGGCGATAATACACTGATTGTCTGCTTATAACCTATGTGTTTAATTTTGCAGATAAGAAGAGAACTGCAGAGCGCCCAGTGTCGAGACGGGGAACTAGGGCCCGAGGCGGCCATGATCACAGAATAACAAACAAAAATCACCCCTCAAATATATTTACAAACAAATTACTGCACTTTTATTTGATTCCTTTCCCAACCTAACCTAACCTAACCCAACTCAACCTCCCTCATCACTCATTTGATGATTAAATATTTTCATTTAGAGTCGGGGTAAATGTAGCGTACAATGTAATATAAGCATTCATAGATGATGTTAATTTAATTTATTTTATGAAACTACACTTTTTGCAAGTTATGCTTTAAAATATTAAGACAAATTGAGTCGTGTAATTTCTATACCCGCTATATCAACTTTCATTGATTTGGAGAAAACCGCAAAAAACTGTCACATCTCTAGCGTACATAAGTAATTGCATTACAATTTTTTATATGAATTGGAGTAGTAAAATTTCGAAAAGCATTTATTTTTCTATATATGTCTAGCAATAATTAAGTTATTTCGATAAATAAAATGGATAAAGCGGATTTTGATACTCACTTCGTGATATAGAAGCTTTCGAAAGTCAACTGAGCCGACATGGCGGGTTTAGAAACACACACGTAGATCATTTTGACACACGAGCGTGGCGTCAGAGCGGCGGCCATATTGTATTTTGGCAAAATAACTGCTTGTGATTGGTTGAATCCGATATAGCGCGTTTTGATAGTAACTTTCTGTTTGATATAGCGGATTTGGTTTCTCACTCGCAGTTTTAACATGGTTTTTGGTGGTGAGGGTGATGGTGGTTTATGATAAGGAGGGTTTTGAAACTCAATTTTAGGCTCCTCTTGTTGCTCGCAAAAATGTGAACAAGATGTCATATTCAGATTATTTTGTCAAAAAATCGGATATAGCGGGTATAGAAATTATAGGATTCAATTATTTGTTTGCCGTTGTACATACGCAATATGAATATAAATAAATAGTTTTGTCCGTATAAAAACTCAATTCTTTCAAGAAAGGCTGTTACCGTGGGAATTTTTATTTTTTATTTATTTATCTATCAATATAAAGTTTTTTACGTGTATTTATCGACATCTGTCTCACTAGGGTACACCTGTGTCGAGACAGACGTATACAGATACTCAAAGAATATTTACATGCATAACTAAATCAAAATACAAATTACAAAGTTGTATACACTTTAAACTATGGAGTCAATAGATAGATAATAGAATGAGTAGGTACAGGTACGACAATATTATAAATATATATATGAAAAATAAATGCATTTAGTTGGAGGACGTAGTTACAAAGGGGTTTTTATTAAATTATTGATTCTAATATTTTATTTTGTATTTGAATTGTTGTTATTGATTACGTGTAATTAAATGATTAAGTGGCAACAAATAAAAGTAAGGATGGGTTTATTATCTAGAAATAAAAAAGTATTTAAAAATATTAAAAATGTATTACCACAAAAAAGACATAATAAAAAAGAAATTAATTAGCATCCTAATATACAGGGTGTCCGGAAACTCGTAGTACAAGCGGGAAACTGGTGAATCTACATCACATTTGGAGTCGATTTTGTAGTATTTTTTTTTTTATTTGAGCTTTCGTTATCGAGTAAATCGAGTTTGAAGTTGATTTTTTTTTTTAATCAAATTCTTATAAATTATTACTGAAGATCAAAGTACCCAACTAATTAAAACTATTTGAAAGTAAAACAAATGAAGAAACTCGGATTTGAAGCATTATTTTGAAATCACCCTTCATTTAATCCGGTGTAATCATAAAATATTTCTGCTCTGCAGGGTTAAAACATCTGTTATTCAACCCTAAACACCAGAAAAAACTTTAACCCTAAAATAGCCGAAAAATATTTTTTTTTGGTTTTTTTTTTTTTTTTTTGAAAATGCTCAAATTAAAAAAACTTTATGTTTTTTTGGGTTCCCCATGTGGTGTAGATTCTCCAGTTTCCCGCTTGTACTACGAGTTTCCGGACACCGTGTATAATCTTTCTGGCGCTGGGCTTGCATAGGTAAAATGAAGGTGTGATACCAGTTCGTTCTTGATGAGAAGTAGTAGATTCCGGTTCTTCACAGCAGCTCCCAGTTTATAATTTATCCAAAAAATAATCTTGTAGTCCAATGCAAAACAGCCTCACGCTGCTGGTCTCCAAAAGGGTCCCTCTTAACCAATGAGGATCGGCAGATGCCATCCGATTCCATCAATCCAATGGTCAATGCTCCATATGCAAAGCCGGTGCTCGCAAAAATTGGCGAATGTGTTCGTCGAACCTCAGCCAAGAGGAATGCCTGCTGCTCTGGGCTGGTGATCAAAGAATGACGACTGCTTCCAATGCAAATCACAGATCCTTGCTCCCTCAGGTTTGTCAACTCTCCAAGTCAGAATTCCAGGGCTGTCAATTTGACCAATAGTCCAGTCAGTGGGGAGTTTTACCTTGCAAAAGGTTAGGTAGTAGCGATTTTGATATATGTTGTTAAGATTGGGACTCTTAAGGAAAAAAAAAAGTTTTCAACCTTGGGAGGGTCGAGCTCGACCCGCCATCTTGGATTGAAGGTGCCAAAATTTGTTTTTTTCAAAATAATTGTGAAGTGGTCGTTTTTACAACCAAATTGTTGAAGGCAAACTTAAAGACAACTAAATTACCTACATTTTTTTGTAGAAAGTTTTTTTTTGTAAGTCTAATAGGTAACGAGTTACAGTCGCGGAAATGTGAATATTTTTCAAAAAAATGATGAAATTCCCAACTTTGTAATTTTTTCGGGTTATTCATTACATAATTATAATAATTTTGTTAACTCATTTCCACATCACCATGAGGTAGAGAACATGGCGCATTTTTTTATTGTGGTATCCCCAGTAGGTCTACTCCACAGATATACCAGCGATGGTAGATTTCGAAATTATGTTACATTACTATGAATTATGTTACTATAAATTATGTTACTTAATAACAGTCTTCGTCATCAATGTCATCATCTAACTCATTGCCTGTGATACTGAGATTCTGGGCTTCCATTGACAAAATCTCTTTTTCTTCGTCCTCGACATCGATGTGTGAACTTCTGGCGAATTTCGGCATGTTTGACCATTACAGCACCCACATACAATAGAACACTTCAATCCAGCTTTCCTGCAGCTACATCCTTCCATCCATTCCTACGCCGCATCCTTTTTTACAATTGCATTAAATAAATTTTAATAAAGTCTCGGGTGCTGGTTTCTTTGTCATTCTTACTGGAACAAGCCCGTTGGTGTCACGTTTCCAGCCCCAGTTTTCTGGATTTTTTTGTATTCCATACCATTTTTGGACTTGATGGTACGTTCTAAATGCATGGTACCGTGCAGCGTCGTTCGTTGGTGGCAAAGAGGCAAGATTGAATTTGCTTTTTGTTGTCGACTTTGCGAAACGTTTGTAGCGGACTTCTTCCAAAGTTTCCTTATCCATGTCACCCCCGTACAAAGCAACAAGAAAGCGTGTTCCTGCAACTGCTATGTCTTCTGGTGTTGCATCATGTTGTTTGAAGATTCCTATCATGGCATTGGGTCTTGTGTCGTTTTGCACAAGCGAACAAATTTTTGTTTTTCCTTGGTTGAAGAAGGACGATGTTGTATCGCAGCCGCTAAAGGCATGAAGAAACAGAATATTCTCAGCCGCCTCTTTGTATTTCACACTATTTGCAGAATACAGTCTTTCAAAAGTTTTGCCTCTCCCGGGTTTGCGAAGATATATACTACTTTTGGGTGGTGCTAATGCTGTCAGCAGAACTAGGAGATCAACGTCTTCGCCAATAATGGAAACAGCGTCATATGATGAACACAAGGAAATCGCAGTATTGACAATCAACTAATCAGCATCTTCTTCAGCCTGCTTAACTGTAAAATTATCCTGTATAAATTGCTTTGTAAGCATCGAAATCAGACGGACTTTGTTATTTTCATTGGCTAAAAATCGTTCTTGTGAAACTTGAACTGGCATTGTTTCATCGAAAAGAACATCTGCAGACATGAGCATCCAGGCAACGTCCTGTAACCAGGACTCAATCAGTGTTGCCAAGTCAGCTGTAGACTAGGATCCCACTATAACAAATCAACGTCATTGAGCAAACGGATGATGCTATATAAGTATATTGTAACGTAGAAATACGTTAAAATGATATTGTGTAATATGTTCATACAAAATTTATCAAGAAAACTGGAGTTTTACAATTTTTTGTCAAAATTTTCTTCTTTCAACCACTGTAACTCGTTACTTATTAGTCTTACAAAAAAAAAAATTCGAAGGTCGAAAACTTATTTTTTTTCTTTAGAGTCCCAATCTTAACAACATATGTGAAAATCGCTACTACCTAACCTTTTGCAAGGTGGAGACCTTTTTTATCCCCCACTGACTGGACTACAATAGCAAAATGACAATGTGTAGGTACTTAAAGGTCCCACACACCAAGACCATAGATGCGATGTAAGTAAAGTGATGCACACACACCTTGTTACAAATCTTATATGTAACAAGGAGTATAAGGCGTACAATATTGAATTGAATCACCAATACAATATTGTATCTGTATGCCTTTCTTGAAAGAAATAAGTTTTTATACGGACATAACTATTTATTCATATTTACATAGCGTATGTACGGGCTCAAAAAAATAAATTGTCTTAATATTTAACCCATTCCGTCCTAGCCGCCACAATTTAATTCTCTATAGTTTATTTTTAAGTAAAAAGTATTATGCCTTGCCATCTTACGGCATTTATTCTTATATTTTTAAAAATTAATTCAATTTGTTTTGTATTAATATATAAAATTTCTATTAAATAAATACAAAAACAAAAAGTTATATTATTTTTACTAAATAAATTAATTCAGGACAAGTTCGTACAACAATTAATTCAGTTGCTGTAGTCAGTTTCAGTAAAAATAACTTCAGATGGGATGATTTAAAGCAGTCATTCCCAAAGTGGTCTACGTCAATAATAAAAAAAATGGGGTGTACGAGATGAAAGTGAGCAAAATTTCATCAATCTGGGAATAAAACTGTAAATTTGTATAAAAAACATAGCCAATCCGGGACACTCTTCTTTATATACAGGGAGAGACATACCTGAATTACTTTAATCAGTGATTCCTGAGGTTACTTGAAGTAAAAAATTAATCCATAAAAACCAAGCTATGTTTTAGTTATTATTTTTTGGTAAACTAATGTTTAAGACAAGATTTTTTATTTAGACAATTTGTCTCGACGCCATCTAGTGAGAGAGTTAGCAATTACAATATTTTCTCATATAAAATAAAGTTGGTTGTTTTCAGGTGATAAAAAAAATGTAATAAGCAGTAATTGTTGAATGAATCACTAGTATATATTGAATTATTTCGTGGATAAGAGATAAGCCGCCATAGCTCAGTGGTCAGAGCTGTCGACCGGAAATCGAAGGGACACGGGTTCGAGTCCCGTTGGCGTCATGTATCTTTTATCATGAGATTTTTCAATGTGGATGAGTGTTTCAGGCTAATAATTATTGCTTATAAAAATAATTGTTATATTTTAGTTGCTTGGCCTTTTTCAGCTTATCGCTTGCCATACATTCCCATTGGTAGTGTATGGCGAGCGATATGCTGAAGTAGCCATGATGCGTAAAGCGTAATGTGTCGCTTACCTGATACACATAGAAGTAGAACCTTCATCCCTAGGGACTGGCTCTTAACTGATGTGAACTTTTAAAATGACTTATAAAACTTAAAATGTATATTTTTTGGTTCGACTGAACCTTCCTTCCCAGAGACTGGAGCCAACTGCACTAACAACCGAGTCAAATCCCAATTGGGTAGGACTGACAATTCGACCGTCGGGGGAGGGAGGGGGGGTATACATTTTTTCCTGTTATAAATAATCTTTTATTTCCTAATATTTTTGCAAAACAATAATAATAATAATAGTGTTTTATTATATATTTTTGTGTAACAAATAGATATAATGATATCCTCACTGGGATCTCCCGTGCTGAGGATTTCATTTAAATATTATGTATAATTTAATTATAAGAAAATTAATATTACATCAAAGTTACATATGAATTTAATTATGAACATATATCATGTGGTATAATTTATTTTTTTTAAATAATTTTAATAAATTTTATAATGAAAGTTAATACTTCTTACAAACATTTGAATATGTATATTGTATATGTCGTGCTAAACAACTTTATACAACTGCATTATAAGGTCTAAAATTGAATACGCCTCTGCTGTATGGGCCCCATACCAACAAAAATACATTGAAAAATTCAACAGATTCAAAAAAAGTTTTTGAGATACATGTATTTGAGAATGCACGTAGAGTACCCGCGATTCATGCATCACGAAGATTTGCTAGCCGAAACGCGCTACCAAAGTCTCCACTCGAGGAGGAGTGGGGCCCTTGCAGTAACGGCGTACAAAATTCTTAATAATTTAATAGATAGCCCATACCTTCTGGAATGATATAAGTTATACGTACCGAACAACTACAGCCAGGGACGGCACCATGATCTGCTATGTATCCCACGTGGCAGAACGGACGTACTGGCTCGGCATAGCATGACACGAGGTATGGCGCTGTTAAACAACGCCTCCAAGACTATAGATATTTTTAATAGTAGCCTTGAAGAATTCAAGAGGCATGTCAATGCCAAAAATCACTATTCATAACTTGTTATTTCTATTCTTTTTTATTTCATTGTTTCGTATCATCTATATGTAGTTAATGTTACATGTGTATTGTAAATGGACACACAGTCTGTAATACACAAAAAAAAACTGTTGGTACATTAAAATTAAATGTAAAAGGAGCAAAGAAAATTACAAAAATATAATAAGTTAGAACCAGAGATGTGCTTTATTTCAAATAAATCCATTTCAAATGGAAATGCAAAATGCAAAATGGGTATTTTCCATTTTGCATTTTAAATGCTTTTCTAAAAACCATTTTGCATTTTGCATTTTAAATGCTTTTCTCAATGCATTTTCCATTTTAAATGCTTTTTTGCAACATTCTTCCTACTATCTCCACTCATCTTTTTTTCATAAGCCCCAAATATCAGTCGGTCCTCAACCTCGCTATGAGAGATAATTAACATTTGTCAAGTTGCTCCCTGGTAGGAGCCCTGGCAATTGAGTGATACCATTACAAAAAATACTGATTCAAATACTGAACATGGGGCCATGACGCTGTAATATTAAATGTTAGATAGCAGTTTCTATGTTTTTACGTTGGCAACATTAGTCCCGCGCAATTTTTTTGTGGTTTCATAATCTGTAGTCGTGATGTTTTTGGATTTACCATCATGTAATATGTTTGTTCTACATTGATGTCCATTATTAAATGACAAAATTGTTTAAAAATTCTATAATTATTTTAATTGTTTGACCTGAGAAACCATTTTGCATTTTCAATGCATTTTGAAAATAGGTATTTTGCATTTTGCATTTGAAATGCTTTTCTAAAAACCATTTTGCATTTTGCATTTTCAAATGGAAAAGTTTTGACCCATTTCCATTTTGCATTTCAAATGGTTTTGGGTACCCATTTTGCACATCTCTGGTTAGAACCGGGGTGGCAGTATTTTTTTGTAATGGTTTCGCTAGGCTTATCTTACTATTGTTCCTAGGCTTATCTTGCTATGTTTCACTAGGTTTATCTTGCTATGTTTCACTAGGCTTATCTTGCTATGGTTCCTAGGCTTATCTTGCTATGTTTCACTAGGCTTACTTTACTATGGTTCACTAGGCTTATCTTGCTACGGTTCCAGATAAAAAAAACCTGACAGACGTAAATATCTCTCAAACAAAACTTAAAATGCACCTGATATACCGGCCCAGTTTATGTTCGCCATGAGAGAGATACACGTCTGTCAAGTTGCTCTCTGGTAGGAGCCCTGGCAAGATAAGCCTAGTGATACCATTACTAAAAAATACTGAGATACCGGGCTATAGTCAGTTGAGTTTATGAAAACATTGGAAATCCCCTTACCAACATGTAATATTTCATGAACACAAACCATTCCAGTTAATATTAAGATGAAACTACAAGCCATAAATGTGTATATTCTTGGTATACCTTATATTGTAGGTAATAGGCATTAAAATCGCTTGACAAACGGAGTCTAAAAACGTTCGATTTCAAGCACAAAACTTGGTTTTATTTATTTTGTAAATAATTTTATAAGAAAGCAAAAAAGTAAATCAAGTCAAACTGTCACAGATAATCTAAACTATAATAGAGTATTTTTTAAAAGTTGTTTCCTTTATGCGTTCATACATTTCTATAGAATTTTTTTTTTTTAGTAGTTTACATTTATATTTTTATTAATTTATCATTTTATTTGTATTCTACTAAAGCAAAACGATGGGAAAACCTGCAATTTATCACAGATTGCTCACAGATTGCCATTGCTAGGGGACACAATATCCCAGATTTCTTACTTTTTTCCAAAAAAACTTCCTTTCTCCTTACAGCAAGGTTTGTAGAAAAAAAATTAAAATTATTTACAATTTGGGAGGTGGGCTTGGGTACCGCCGCCCTGGGAAACATTTGTTGGATAACCAACACCTCTGCCATAGGTCACCCCAAGTGGTTTGCTGCGTTTGGTGATTTAGCAGGGGTGCCGGGGTTCATCGGGTGAGGTGGGTTCAGGATGAGCCTGCCCACCAGCTGCGTGGCGTGCCAGATCGGAAGAGGCTGGTTTGGGGAGGTCTCTCGATCCATTGCTTTGCGCCATAGTGGGGGGGATATGTTCATATGTCCGTCACTCCCGAACACACTAATCCCTAGATTCCTACCCACCTCTCATACCTTTTTCCTTCCCAGAACGTCCTTTCATTACTCTCCTTAAAAACACCCTCCACACAGCATCCCCAAAGATGACATAGGCCCTGAAGGAAATTATTTTCATCAGGATCTTCTGTGTGGAGCTAATATAAAAAAGTATATTTTTGATGAGCCTTGGGTGTAAAGTTTAACAACTCGAAAATCGACCCCATATCTCGGTAACAGGTAACCTATTTAAAAATGTAGAGTTACACCAAATTTCAGGTCTCTACGACTTCTACAAAAAACACTATCTATATAAATAAAAATGTTAATATTCGTTTGTTTATAATCTTGAAGCTGCTGCCACACGCAAAGCTCACATCAAAAGTTAATGTACAGCGCATCATCTTTTCTACCGACACACGACGCTATCAAATATTTTTTCCTATGGTAGGAGAGGGGGTCAGTTGAATTCGAGAGCGGCCGAGGAACATAATTTCATCTGTCAAAGTGACAACTTTACTTACTGACAGCTTGAGCACGTTTTCGAAATGGATGATACTTGTCGCCTATTGCTGGATCTGTTGGACAACAATGAAAACAATCAACAAACGAACAAACTAGAAGCTTCTCTATGTAGGCCGTCCAACTTGATCAAAAAACCGAATGATATTACCATATAAACATACTGAGATTAAAAATATGATTAATTTTGAAAGGACGAAAATTTGTTTACGTCAAATTCAAATATTGATTATATTTATATTTTAAATATATGTTAAGTATGTTTGCCAAATAAAGTTTTTTTTTATGTTTCTAAATTTACTAGCACGCATGACGATATGAGCTAACATAATAAATAAGAAATGCATTATTAGGCTGCTTATGTCATGGCTGTCAAAGGGAACACGGAACTTAGTTGGTAGCTCCGTAATTAAAATGACCCCCTCTCCTTTTTACGGCGGAGAGGGGGACGCATAACTTTTCAAATATCGCGTCGAGAGCGGTTACGTAAAATAAATTCGGTTAGCGAAGTTCAGAACCACACTTATAGCGCGTTATCTTTTTAGAGCTTTGAGCAGAATTTATTTTTATTTTTTGGAATAACTTTTGTGTAAAACCTATTATAAAGACAATATTAGCGATTCCTAAACGAAAATTTGAAACAGAAAAATCAGAAAAGAAACGGTCACATTTAGGACTCGAACCCAGGACCCTTGCCTTGCCGGGGCACCTCTCTACCAACTGAGCTAATGGGACCCTATCCCCTTCGGTCATATTTAACTGTATCATACTTCGAATAAGAACTAACTAATTTGGGTGACCGGGTATATCATCAAAATGACAATTCAAAATACCCAGAAAAAGCCATACAACGTCATAAAAAGTGATGAAACAAAAACTAGGTTAAATAGGTTACGTAGTTTTTGTTTCATCATTTTTAATGAATCTGTCACTTTTCAAAGATGTGTTGAATTTTGATGAAATATCATGGAACCACTAATTTCCTACAGAAAAAGGTTCGGTCACATCTACGAATTGCTCGCTTTCCTAGATTTCACATTTTTATGCTACGTACACATACGCGAGTCGAACTGTCGATCTGAACCTCAATTTATGCGAAAGGAACAAAGCAACCGCAAATGGCGCGAAACGCCGCATACAGTTGCCTCGTTCCTTTCCCGTAATCCGTGTGGCTCGGCTCGCGTTCGGTTCGCAAATGTGTACGTACCACTTGAAGTCGCATTGCTAGGCCGCATTCCTAGAGTCGCATTTCTAGATATGATCGAATCTTTTTCTGATTTGTCTTTTTCAAATTTTCGTTTCAGTAGCTAATGTTTTCTTCAATTTTTAATGCCGGGATAACACGAGGACAGTACAATACTGTCCTGTACCTGCTGCATGAACAGCCTCGACCGCACAGAGCAGGACAATGGGACAATTCTATCGTAGTTCAAAAGCGAAACGCTGCGAATATTGTTGATACACGACGATACGCGTTACCAGCGAATTCAGGAAAAATATTAGATCTTTTGTACCAAGGTGTAGTGTTCCATTTACGCGACGTTTTTAAGTCGAAATGGCTGGCTAATATCGTTCCATAAATAATGTATCCTACTGTCTTGTCAAAACGCGTGTATTGTCAACACGCAGACACGCAACACGGGCTCGTTGGTGGGGGTAAGGCACTACCCTGCGAAGATAGCTTGCCAGTCTATCTCTGTGACAGTGTCTTGGTTTGCTGTCATGTCTTGTAGAATCACTATATTTCCCCTAGTTTTCAGGAGTCTTTGTCCTCTTCGTGAATTCAGATTTCTTCATAACAACTCTCGGTGAACTGGTTTTAGGGGGTAAGCATTAGATTTGTTCGTTACTAGGCAGTCCAGGCTAATTCCAACGCATATTCACGACGGAACAGCCCTGTGATAGTGAATTAAACTGACCTATCTATCTTCTTTTTACTTTTAAAATGTGCATTGAAATTTAATCTTAAACTTTTTACATTTGTTTTTTTTAGATCCGGCAATAGTGAGGAGAAATTATTAAAATTGTTTTTATTTACTGTACATTTGTTATCGAGTAATATGTACCTAGATGTAATAACAAACGATGGATGCAAGGACACTGGAGGGTCTAGAGTCGTTAATAATAGTTATGTGTACGACGAAAGAGGTAAACAATCAGTTTCCTTATACCGTCGTTGGAAAAATGGTGGGGCCCCTCCAATGTCCCGTCTTGCAAATTACTGTTCACACTAGGACAATGGGTCCGGAGCTGGGACAAAGCAGTATTGTACCGTCCTCGTGTGATCCCGGCATAAATAATTCAATTTGAGGTTTTACTCATTAAGTTATTCCAAAAATAAAAATATTTTTGTACAGCAATAATAAAATCGGCGTCTTTAGTTCTTCTTCTGCCCGCCTACAAAGTTTTCATTGTCGAGCTTATTTCAGTTATTTTATTGGTTTGGTTGTCATGGATACGCAATGTCACTCTTTGGTCGATAATCATAATAAAATTATCTAGTAAATTCTCGTTCGTTCGTTATTTTGTAAAAAATGGCAACAGATCCACCAAAAGGTATTGAAAATCAGTGATACTTATTCATATTTAATATTTACCTATATCGCACCTATTCAAACATACATAACAAGCGTACCTCTTCAAATGCAGATCTCTATTATTTGTCAATGTCCAAACCGCTTGTGACTGTGATAGATCCAAAAGGCATAATCTCTTATCTCATCTCTTTCGTTAAAACAATATTTGGCCAAAAATTCCCCGCTGTCC